>NC_092716.1:4669725-4902225 GCF_047496885.1 Scyliorhinus torazame
CCCAAACCCCCCTCCCACTCACCCCCCACACCCTCCACACACCCGCACCCCCAAACCACCCTCCCACACACCCCCCACCCCCCAAACCCCCCCTACCCACACCCCCCCCACACCCCCCAAACCCCCCTCCCACCCCCCCCACACCCAAACCCCCTCCCACTCTCCCCCCACCACCCTCCCACACACCCCCACCCCCAAAACCCCTCCCACACATCCCCAACCCCAAACCCCCCTCCCTCACCCCCCCACCCCAAACACCCCTCCCACACATCCCCACCCCCAAAGCCCCCTCCACACACCCCCACCCCCAAACCCCCCTCCCACACACCCCCACCCCCAAACCCCCCTCCCACTCACCGCACCCCCAAACCCCCCTCCCACTCACCCCCACCCCCAAACCCCCCTCCCACTCATTCCCACCCCCAAACCCCCCTCCCACTCACCCCCACCCCAAACCACCCTCCCACTCACCCCCACCCCCAAACCCCCCTCCCACTCACCCCCACCCCCAAACCCCCCTCCACACCCCCCCCCAAACCCCCCTCCCACTCACCCCAACCCCCATCGCCCCTCCCACTCACCCCCACCCCCAAACCCCGTCCCACTCCCCCCCACCCCCAAAAACCCCCTCCCACACACCCCCACCCCCAAAATCCCCTCCCACTCACCCCCACCCCAAACCCCCTCCCACTCACCCGACCCCCAAATCCCCCTCTCACACACCCCCACCCTCAAACCCCCTCCCACTCACCCCCCCCGCAAATCCCCCTCACATTCACATACACCCCCAAACCCCCTCCCACTCACCCCCACCCCCAAACCCCCCTCCCAATCACCCCCACCCCCAAACACCCCTCACACACACCCCCCACACCCAAACCCCCTCCCACCCACCCCCAAACCACCCTCCCATTCACCCCCACCCCCAAAGCACCCCCCCACCCACCCCCACCCCCCAAACCCCCTCCCACACATCCCCACCCCCCTCCCACACACCCCCACCCCCAAACCCCCCTCCCACACACCCACACACCCAAACCCTCCTCCCACACACCCCCACCCCCAAACCCCCCTCCCACACAACCCCACCCCCAAACCCCCCTCCCACACCCCCCCACCCCCAAACCCCCCCTCCCACACCCGCCACCCCCAAACGCCCCTCCCACACACCCCCACCCCCAAACCCCCCCTCCCACACACCCCCACCCCCAAACCCCCCTCCCACTCACCCCCAACCCCAAACCCCCCTCCCACACACCCCCACCCCCAAACCCCCCTCCCACTCACACCCCACCCCCCCACACACCCCCACCCCCAAACCCCCCTCCCACACACCCCCACCCCCAAACCCCCTACTACACACACCCACACCCCCAAACCCCCCTCCCACACCCCCCACCCCCAAACCCCCTCCCACTCACCCCCCACCACCCTCCCACACCCCCCCCACCCCCAAAACCCCTCCCACACATCCCCAAACCCCCCCTCCCACCTCCCCACCCCCAAACACCCCTCCCACACATCCCCACCCCCAAAGCCCCCCTCCCACACACCCCCACCCCCAAACCCCCCTCCCACTCACCCCCACCCCCAAACCCCCCTCCTACTCACCCCCACCCCCAAATCCCCCTCCCACACCCCCCCAGCCCCAAACCCCCCTCCCACTCACCCCCCACCCCCATCGCCCCTCCCACTCACCCCCACCCCAAACCCCCTCCCACTCACCCCCACCCCCAAACCCCCCTCCCACACACCACCACCCCCAAAATCCCCTCCCACTCACCCCCAGCACCAAACCCCCCCTCCCACTCACCCGACCCCCAAATCCCCCTCTCACTCACCCCCACCCTCAAACCCCCTCCCACTCAATCCCACCCCCAAACCCCCCTCACATTCACATACACCCTCAAACCCCCTCCCACTCACCCCACCCCCAAACCCCCTCCCACTCACCCCCACCCCCAAACACCCCTCACACACCCCCCCACACACAAACCCCCTCCCACCCACCCCCAAACCCCCCTCCCACTCACCCCCACCCCCCAAAGCAACCCCCACCCAACTCCACCCCCAAAGCCCCCTCCCACTCACCCCCACCCCCAAACCCCCCTTCCACACACCCCCACCCCCAATCCCCCCTCCCACGCACCCCCACCCCCAAACCCCCCTCCCACTCACACGACCCTAAACCCCCTCCCACTCACCGACCCCCAAACCCCCCTCCCGCACACCCCACACCAAAACCCCCTCCCACTCACCCCCACCCCCAAACACCCTCCCAGTCACCCCCACCCCCAAACCCTCTACCACTCACCCCCACCCCCCAAACCCCCCTCCCACTCACCCCCACCCCCAAACCCCCCTCCGACTCACCCCCACCCCCAAACCCCCCTCCCACAAACCCCCACCCCCAAACCCCCCTCCCACTCACCCCCAACCCCAAACCCCCTCCCACACACCCCCACCCCCAAACCCCCCTCCCAATCACCCCCCACCCCTCCCATCACACCCCCACCCCCAAACCCCCCTCCCACACCCCCACCCCCAAACCCCCTACCACACCCCCACACCCCCAAACCCCCCTCCCACGCACCCCCACCCCCAAACCCCCTCCCACTCACCCCCCACCACCCTCCCACACACCCCCACCCCCAAACCCCCCTCCCACACCCCTCCACCCCCAAACCCCCCTCCCACTCACCCCCCACACACCCCCACTCCCTAACCCCACCCCCTCCCACACACCCCCACACCCAAACCCCACTACCCACCCCCCCCACACCCCAAACCCCCCTCCCACACCCCCCCACACCCAAACCCCTCCCACTCTCCCCCCACCACCCCTCCCCACGCACCCCCACCCCCAAAACCCCTCCCACACATCCCCAACCCCAAACCCCCCTCCCACACACCCCCACCCCCAAACACCCCTCCCACACATCCCCACCCCCAAAGCCCCCTCCCACACACCCCCCCACCCCCAAACCCCCCTCCCAATCACCCCTACCCCCAAACCCCCCTCCCACTCACCCCCACCCCCAAACCCCCCTCCCACTAACCCCCACCCCCAAACCCCCCTCCCACTCATTCCCACCCCCAAACCCCCTCCCACTCACCCACCCCAAACCCCCCTCCCACTCACCCCCACCCCCAAACCCCCCTCCCACTCACCCCCACCCCCAAACCCCCCTCCCACACACCCCCACCCCCAAACACCCCTCCCACACATCCCCACCCCCAAAGCCCCCTCCCACACACCCCCCCACCCCCAAACCCCCCTCCCACACACCCCCACCCCCAAACCCCCCTCCCACTCACCCCCACCCCCAAACCCCCCTCCCACTAACCCCCACCCCCAAACCCCCCTCCCACTCATTCCCACCCCCAAACCCCCTCCCACTCACCCCACCCCCAAACCCCCCTCCCACTCTCCCCCAACCCCCAAACCCCCCTCCCACTCATTCCCACCCCCCAAACCCCCTCCCACTCACCCCACCCCCAAACCCCCCTCCCACTCACCCCCACCCCCCCAAACCCCCCTCCCACTCACCCCCACCCCCCAAACCCCCCTCCCACACACCCCCACCCCCAAACCCCCCTCCCACTCACCCCTACCCCCATCGCCCCTCCCACTCACCCCCACCCCCAAACCCCCTCCCACTCACCCCCCACCCCCAAACCCCCCTCCCACACACCCCCCACCCCCAAAATCCCCTCCCACGCACCCCCACCCCAAACCCCCCTCCCACTCACCCGACCCCCAAATCCCCCTCTCACACACCCCCACCCTCAAACCCCCTCCCACTCACCCCCACCCCCAAACCCCCCTCACATTCACATACACCCCCAAACCCCCTCCCACTGACCCCCACCCCCAAACCCCCCTCCCACTCACCCCCACCCCCAAACACCCCTCACACACACCCCCCACACCCAAACCCCCTCCCACCCACCCCCAAACCCCCCTCCCACTCACCTCCACCCCCAAAGCACCCCCCACCCACCCCCACCCCCAAACCCCCCTCCCACTCACCCCCACCCCCAAACCCCCCTCCCACACACCCCCACCCCCAAACTCCCCCCTCCCACTCACCTCCACCCCCAATCCCCCCTCCCACTCACCCCCACCCCCAAACTACCCCTCCCACTCACCCGACCCCCAAACCCCCTCCCACACACCCCACCACCAAACCCCCTCCCACAAACCCCCACCCCCAAACCCCCCTCCCACTCGCCCCCAACCCCAAACCCCCCTCCCACACACCCCCACCCCCAAACCCCCCACCCACTCACCCCCCACCCAACACACACCCCCCCACCCCCAAACCCCCTTCCCACCCCCCCCACCCCCAAACCCCCCACCACACCCCCACCCCCCAAACCCCCCTCCCACGCACCCCCACCCCCAAACCCCCTCCCACTCACCCCCCACCACCCTCCCACACACCCCCACCCCCAAACCCCCCTCCCACACACCCCCAACCCCGAACCCCCCTCCCACACATCCCCACCCCCAAAGCCGCTCCCACACCCCCCCACCCCCAAAACCCCAACCAAACCCCCCCCACCGCCAAACCCCCCTCCCACTCAACCCCACCCCAATCCCCCTCCCACTCACCCCCACACCCAAACCCCCTCCCACCCACCCCCAAACCCCCCTCCCATTCACCCCCACCCCAAAGCACCCCCCACCCACCCCCACCCCCAAACACCCCTCCCACACACCCCCACCCCCAAACCCCCCTCCCACACACCCCCACCCCCAAACCCCCCTCCCACACACCCACACACCCAAACCCTCCTCCCACACACCCCCTCCCCCAACCCCCCTCCCACACAACCCCACCCCCAAACCCCCCTCCCACACACCCCCACCCCCAAACCCCCCCTCCCACACCGCCCACCCCCAAACGCCCCTCCCACACACCCCCACCCCCAAACCCCCCCTCCCACACACCCCCACCCCCAAACCCCCCTCCCACTCACCCCCAACCCCAAACCCCCCCTCCCACACACCCCCACCCCCCAAACCCCCTCCCACTCACCCCCCACCCCCACACACACACCCCCACCCCCAAACCCCCCTCCCACACACCCCCACACCCAAACCCCCCTACTACACACGCCACACACCCAAACCCCCCCTCCCACACCCCCCCACCCCCAAACCCCCTCCCACTCACCCCCCACCACCCTCCCACACCCCCCCCACCCCCAAAACCCCTCCCACACATCCCCAACCCCAAACCCCCCTCCCACCCCCCCCACCCCCAAACACCCCTCCCACACATCCCCACCCCCAAAGTACCCTCCCACACACCCCCACCCCCAAAACCCCCCTCCCACTCACCCCACCCCCCAAACCCCCTTCCTACTCACCCCCACCCCCAAACCCCCCTCTCACACCCCCCCCACCCCCAAAACCCCCTCCCTCTCACCCCCACCCCCATCGCCCCTCCCACTCACCCCCACCCCAAACCCCCTCCCACTCACCCCCACCCCCAAACCCCCCCTCCCCACACACCCCCACCCCCAAAATCCCCTCCCACTCACCCCCCAGCACCAAACCCCCCTCCCACTCACCCGACCCCCAAATCCCCCTCTCACTCACCCCACCCTCAAACCCCCTCCCACTCAATCCCACCCCCAAACCCCCCTCACATTCACATACACCCTCAAACCCCCTCCCACTCACCCCCACCCCCAAACCCCCCTCCCACTCACCCCCACCCCCAAACACCCCTCACACACCCCCCCACACACAAACCCCCTCCCACCCACCCCCAAACCCCCCTCCCACTCACCCCCACCCCCAAAGCAACCCCCACCCAACTCCACCCCCAAACCCCCCTCCCACTCACCCCCACCCCCAAACCCCCCTCCCACACACCCCCACCCCCAATCCCCCCCTCCCACGCACCCCCACCCCCAAACCCCCCTCCCACTCACACGACCCCTAAACCCCCCCTCCCACTCACCCGACCCCCAAACCCCCTCCCGCACACCCCACCACCAAACCCCCTCCCACTCACCCCCCCACCCCCAAACACCCTCCCAGTCACCCCCACCCCCAAACCCTCTACCACTCACCCCCACCCCCAAACCCCCCTCCCACACACCCCCACCCCCAATCCCCCCTCCCACGCACCCCCACCCCCAAACCCCCCTCCCACTCACACGACCCCTAAACCCCCCTCCCACTCAACCGACCCCCAAACCCCCTCCCGCACACCCCACCACCAAACCCCCTCCCACTCACCCCCACCCCCAAACACCCTCCCAGTCACCCCCACCCCAAACCCTCTACCACTCACCCCCCACCCCCAAACCCCCCTCCCACTCACCCCCACCCCCAAACCCCCCTCCCGACTCACCCCCACCCCCAAACCCCCCTCCCACAAACCCCCACCCCCAAACCCCCCTCCCACTCACCCCCAAACCCCCTCCCACACACCCCCACCCCCAAACCCCCCTCCCAATCACCCCCCACCCCTCCCACACACCCCCACTCCCCAAACCCCCCTCCCACACAACCCCCACCCCCAAACCCCCCTACCACACACCCCCACCCCCAAACCCCCCTCCCACACACCGCCACCTCCAAACCCCCTCCCACTCACCCCCCACCACCCTCCCACACACCCCCACCCCCAAACCCCCCTCCCACACCCCCCCACCCCCAAACCCCCTCCCACTCACCCCCCACACACCCCCCTCCCAAACCCCCCTCCCACACACCCCCACCCCCAAACCCCCCCTCCACACACCCCCCACCCCCAAACCCCCCCTCCCACTCACCCCCCACACACCCCCACTCCCAAACCCCCCTCCCACACACCCCCACCCCCAAACCCCCCTACCACACCCCCCACACCCCCAAACCCCCCTCGCACACCCCCCCACACCCAAACCCCCTCCCACTCTCCCCCCACCACCCTCCACACCCCCCCACCCCCAAAACCCCTCCCACACATCCCCAACCCCCAAACCCCCCTCCCACACCCCCACACCCCCAAACACCCCTCCCACACATCCCCACCCCCAAAGCCCCCTCCCACACACCCCCACCCCGAAACCCCCCTCCCAATCACCCCTACCCCCAAACCCCCCTCCCACTCACCCCCACCCCCAAACCCCCCTCCCACTAACCCCCCACCCCCAAACCCCCCTCCCACTCATTCCCACCCCCAAACCCCCTCCCACTCACCCCACCCCCAAAACCCCCTCCCACTCACCCCCACCCCCAAACCCCCCTCCCACTCACCCCCACCCCCAAACCCCCCTCCCACACACCCCCACCCCCAAACACCCCTCCCACACATCCCCACCCCCAAAGCCCCCTCCCACACACCCCCACCCCCAAACCCCCCCTCCCACACACCCCTACCCCCAAACCCCCCTCCCACTCACCCCCACCCCCAAACCCCCCTCCCACTAACCCCCACCCCCAAACCCCCCTCCCACTCATTCCCACCCCCAAACCCCCTCCCACTCACCCCACCCCCAAACCCCCCTCCCACTCACCCCCACCCCCAAAACCCCCCTCCACTCATTCCCACCCCCCAAACCCCCTCCCACTCACCCCACCCCCAAACCCCCCTCCCAGTCACCCCCACCCCCAAACCCCCCTCCCACTCACCCCCACCCCCAAACCCCCCTCCCACACACCCCCCCACCCCCAAACCCCCCTCCCACTCACCCCCACCCCCATCGCCCCTCCCACTCACCCCCACCCCCAAACCCCCTCCCACTCACCCCCACCCCCAAACCCCCCTCCCACACACCCCCACCCCCAAAATCCCCTCCCACGCACCCCCACCCCAAACCCCCCTCCCACTCACCCGACCCCCAAATCCCCCTCTCACACACCCCCACCCTCAAACCCCCCTCCCACTCACCCCCACCCCCAAACCCCCCTCACATTCACATACACCCCCAAACCCCCTCCCGCTGACCCCCACCCCCAAACCCCCCTCCCACTCACCCCCACCCCCAAACACCCCTCACACACACCCCCACACCCAAACCCCCTCCCACCCACCCCCAAACCCCCCTCCCACTCACCCCCACCCCCAAAGCACCCCCCACCCACCCCCACCCCCAAACCCCCCTCCCACTCACCCCCACCCCCAAACCCCCCTCCCACACACCCCCACCCCCAAACTCCCCTCCCACTCACCTCCACCCCCAATCCCCCCTCCCACTCACCCCCACCCCCAAACCCCCCTCCACTCACCCGACCCCCAAACCCCCTCCCACACACCCCACCACCAAACCCCCTCCCACTCCCCCCCACCCCCCAAACACCCTCCCAGTCACCCCCACCCCCAAACCCCCTACCACTCACCCCCCACCCCCAAACCCCCCTCCCACTCACCCCCACCCCCAAACCCCCTCCGACTCACTCCCCACCCCCAAACCCCCCCTCCCACAAACCCCCCCACCCCCAAACCCCCCTCCCACTCGCCCCCAACCCCAAACCCCCCTCCCACACACCCCCACCCCCAAACCCCCCACCCACTCACCCCCCCACCCAACACACACCCCCCACCCCCAAACCCCCTTCCCACCCCCCCACCCCCAAACCCCCCTACCACACCCCCCCACCCCCAAACCCCCCTCCCACGCACCCCCACCCCCAAACCCCTCCCACTCACCCCCCACCACCCCTCCCACACACCCCCACCCCCAAACCCCCCTCCCACACACCCCCAACCCGAACCCCCCTCCCACACATCCCCCACCCCCAAAGCCCGCTCCCACACACCCCCACCCCCAAACCCCCCACCCACACCCCCCCACCCGACAAACCCCCCTCCCACTCATCCCCACCCCAATCCCCCTCCCACTCACCCCCACCCCCAAACCCCCCTCCCACTCACCCCCACCCCCAAACCCCCCTCCCACTCACCCCCCACCCCAAACCCCCCTCCCACACCCCCCACTCCCAAACCCCCCTCCCACTCACCCCCACCCACATCCCCCCTCCCACTCACCCCCACCCCCAAACCCCCTCCCACTCATCCCCACCCCCAAACCCCCCTCCCACACACCCCCAC
This sequence comes from Scyliorhinus torazame, assembly GCF_047496885.1. Taxonomy (NCBI): domain Eukaryota; kingdom Metazoa; phylum Chordata; class Chondrichthyes; order Carcharhiniformes; family Scyliorhinidae; genus Scyliorhinus; species Scyliorhinus torazame. Next base: position 4,678,785 of record NC_092716.1, read on the forward strand.
CCCCAAAATCCCCTCCCACTCACCCCCACCCCCAAAACCCCCTCCCACTCACACGACCCCAAACCCCCCTCCCACTCACCCCGACCCCCAAATCCCCCTCTCACTCACCCCCACCCTCAAACCCCCTCCCACTCACCCCCACCCCAAACCCCCCCTCCCACACCCCCCCACCCCCAAACCCCCCTCCCACACACCCCCACCCCCAAACCCCCCTCCCACACACCCCCACCCCCAAACCCCCTCCCACACACCCACACACCCAAACCCCCCTCCCACACACCCCCCACCCCCAAACCCCCCTCCCACACCCCCCCACCCCCAAATCCGCTCCCACCCCCCCACCCCCAAACGCCCCTCCCACCCCCCCCCACCCCCAAACCCCCCTCCCACACACACCCACCCCCAAACCCCCCTCCCACTCACCCCCAACCCCAAACCCCCCTCCCACACACCCCCACCCCCAAACCCCCCCTCCCACTCACCCCCCACCCCACCCACACACCCCCACCCCCAAACCCCCCTCCCACACACCCCCACCCCCAAACCCCCCTACCACACCCCCGCACACCCCCAAACCCCCCTCCCACACACCCTCACCCCCAAACCCCCTCCCACTCACCCCCCACCACCCTCCCACAAACCCCCACCCCCAAAACCCTTCCCACACACCCCCAACCCCAAACCCCCCCTCCCACACCCCACCACCCCCAAACCCCCCTCCCACACATCCCCACCCCCAAAGCTCCCTCCCACACACCCCCATCCCCAAACCCCCCTCCCACACACCCCCACCCCCCAAAACCCCTCCCACTCACCCCCACCCCCAAACCCCCCTCCCACTCACCCCCACCCGCAAACCCCCCTCCCACTCATCCCCACCCCAAATCCCCCTCTCACTCACCCCCACCCTCAAACCCCCTCCCACTCACCCCCACCCCAAAACCCCCCCTCCCACACCCCCCCACCCCCAAACCCCCCTCCCACACACCCCCACCCCCAAACCCCCCTCCCACACACCCCCACCCCCAAACCCCCCTCCCACACACCCACACACCCAAACCCCCCTCCACACACCCCCACCCCCAAACCCCCCTCCCACACCCCCCCACCCCCAAATCCCGCTCCCACCCCCCCCACCCCCAAACGCCCCTCCCACCCCCCCCACCCCCAAACCCCCCTCCCACACAAACCCACCCCCAAACCCCCCTCCCACTCACCCCCAACCCCAAACCCCCCTCCCACACACCCCCACCCCCAAACCCCCTCCCACTCACCCCCCACCCCACCCACACACCCCCACCCCCAAACCCCCCTCCCACACACCCCCACCCCCAAACCCCCCTACCACACCCCCCCACACCCCCAAACCCCCCTCCCACACACCCTCACCCCCAAACCCCCTCCCACTCACCCCCCACCACCCTCCCACAAACCCCCACCCCCAAAACCCTTCCCACACACCCCCAACCCCCAAACCCCCCTCCCACACCCCACCACCCCCAAACCCCCCTCCCACACATCCCCACCCCCAAAGCCCCCTCCCACACACCCCCATCCCCAAACCCCCCTCCCACACACCCCCACCCCCAAAACCCCTCCCACTCACCCCCACCCCCAAACCCCCCTCCCACTCACCCCCCACCCCGCAAACCCCCCTCCCACTCATCCCCACCCCCAAACCACCTCCCACTCAACCCCACCCCCAAACCCCCCTCCCACTCACCCCCACCCCCAAACCCCCCTCCCACTCACCCCCCACCCCCAAACCCCCCCTCCCACACCCCCCCACCCCCAAACCCCCCTCCCACTCACCCCCACCCCCATCGCCCCTCCCACTCACCCCCACCCCCAAACCCCCTCCCACTCACCACCCACCCCCAAACCCCCCTCCCACACACCCCCACCCCCAAAATCCCCTCCCTCTCATCCCCACCCCCAAACCCCCCTCACACTCACTCGACCCCCAAACCCCCCTCCCACTCACCCGACCCCCAAATCCCCCTCTCACTCACCCGCACCCTCAAACCCCCTCCCACTCACCCCCACCCCCAAACCCCCCGCACACTCACATACACCCCCAAACCCCCTCCCACTCATCCCCACCCCCAAACCCCCCTCGCACTCACCCCCACCCCAAACCCCCCTCACACACCACCCCACACCCAAACCCCCTCCCACCCACCCCCAAACCCCCCTCCCACTCACCCCCCACCCTCAAACCACCCCCCACCCCACCCCCACCACCAAACCCCCCTCCCACTCACCCCCACCCCCTAAAACCCCCCTCCCACACACCCCCACCCCCAAACCCCCCTCCCACTCACCCCCACCCCCAATCCCCCCTCCCAATCACCCCCACCCCCAAACACCCCTCCCACTCACCCGACCCCCAAACCCCCTCCCACACACCCCTCCCCCAAACCCCCTCCCACTCACCCCCACCCCCAAACACCCTCCCAGTCATTCCCACCCCCAAACCCCCTACCACTCACCCTCACCCCCAAACCCCCTCCCACTCAACCCCACCCCCAAAGCCCCCTCCCACTCACCCCCCACCCCCAAACCCCCATCCCACTCACCCCCCCCAAACCCCCCTCCGACTCACCCCCACCCCCAACCCCCCTGCCACACCCCCCCCACCCCCAAACCCCACTCCCACACACCCACACCCCCAAACCCCCCTCCCACTTACCCCCCCACCCCCCCCACACTCCCACCCCCAAACCCCCCCTCCCACACACCCCCACCCCCAAACCCCCCTACCACACCCCCCACTCCCAAACCCCCCTCCCACACACCCCCACCACCAAACCCCCTCCCACTCACCCCCCCACCACCCTCCCACACACCCCCACCCCCAAAACCCCTCCCACACACCCCCCACCCCCAAACCCCCCTCCCACACCCCCTCACCCCCAAACCCCCCTCCCACACATCCCCCACCCCCAAAGACCTCTCCCACACACCCCCACCCCCAAACCCCCCTCCCACACACCCCCACCCCCAAACCCCCCTCCCACTCATCCCCACCCCCAAACCCCCCTCCCACTCACCCCCACCCCCAAACCCGCCTCCCACTCATCCCCACCCCCAAACCCCCTCCCACTCACCCCCACCCCCAAACCCCCCTCCCACTCACCCCCACCCCCAAACCCCCTCCGACTCACCCCCAAACCCCCCTCCCACACCCACCCACCCCCAAACCCCCCTCCCACTCACCCCCACCCCATCCCCCCTCCCACTCACCCCCACCCCCAAACCCCCTCCCACTCACCCCCACCCCCCAAACCCCCCTCCCACACACCCCCACCCCCAAAATCCCCTCCCCCCCACCCCCAATCCCCCCTCCCCTTCACCCGACCCCCAAACCCCCCTCCCACTCACCCGACCCCCAAATCCCCCTCTCACTCACCCCCACCCTCAAACCCCCTCCCACTCACCCCCACCCCCAAACCCCCCTCCCACACCCACCCCACCACCAAACCCCCCTCCCACACACCCCCACCCCCAAACCCCCCTCCCACACACCCCCACCCCCAAATCCCCCTCCCACACACCCACACACCCAAACCCCCCTCCCACACACCCCCACCCCCAAACCCCCTCCCACACACCCCCACCCCCAAAACCCCCCTCCCACACACCCCCACCCCCAAACCCCCCTCCCACACCCCCCCAACCCCAAACGCCCTTCCCACACACCCCCACCCCCAAACCCCCCTCCCACACACCCCCACCCACAAACCCCCCTCCCACTCACCCCCAACCCCCAAACCCCCCCTCCCACACACCCCCACCCCAAACCCCCCTCCCACTCAACCCCCACCCCCCCACCCCCAAACCCCCCTCCCCACACACCCCCACCACCAAACCCCCCTACCACACCCCCCCACACCCCCAAACCCCCCTCCCACACCCCCCCACCCCCAAACCCCTTCCCATTCACCCCCCACCACCCTCCCACACACCCCCCACCCCCAAAAACCCTCCCACACACCCCCAACCCCAAACCCCCCTCCCACACCCCCCCACCCCCAAACCCCCCTCCCACACATCCCCACCCCCAAAGCCCGCTCCCACACACCCCCACCCCCAAGCCCCCCTCCCACACCCCCCCACCCCAAACCCCCCTCCCACTCACCCCCACCCCCAAACCCGCCTCCCACTCAACCCCACCCCAAACCCCCTCCCACTCACCCCCCACCCCCAAACCCCCCCCACTCACCCCCACCCCCAAACCCCCCTCCCACTCACCCCCACCCCCAAACCCCCCTCCCACACACCCCCCACCCCCAAACCCCCCTCCCACTCACCCCCACCCCCCATCGCCCCTCCCCACTCACCCCCACCCCCAAACCCCCTCCCACTCACCCCCACCCCCAAACCCCCCTCCCACTCACCCGACTACCAAACCCCCTCCCACTCACCCGACCCCCAAATCCCCCTCTCACACACCCCCACCCTCAAACCCCCTCCCACTCACCCCCACCCCCAAACCCCCCTCACACTCACATACACCCCCAAACCCCCTCCCACTCACCCCCACCCCAAACCCCCCTCCCACTCACTCCCACCCCCAAACCCCCTCCCACTCACCCCCACCCCCAAACCACCCCCACACAACCACACCCCCAAACCCCCCTCCCACTCACCCACACCCCCAAACCCCCCTCCCACTCACCCCCACCCCCAATCCCCCCTCACACTCACCCCCACCCCCAAATCCCCCTCCCACTCACACGACCCCCAAACCCCCCTCCCACTCACCCGACCCCCAAACCCCCTCCCACACACCCCACCCCAAACCCCCTCCCACTCACCCCCACCCCCAAACACCCTCCCAGTCACCCCCACCCCCCAAACCCCCTACCACTCACCCCCACCCCCAAACCCCCCTCCCACTCACCCCCACCCCCAAAGCCCCCTCCCACTCACGCCCCACCCCCCACACACCCCCACCCCCAAACCCCCCTTCCACTCACCCCAACCCCAAACCCCCCTCCCACACAACCCCACCCCAAACCCCCTTCCACTCACCCCCCACCCCCCACACACCCCACCCCCAAACCCCCCTCCCACACCCCCCCCCACCCCCAAACCCCCCTACCACACACCCCACCCCCAAACCCCTTCCCACACACCCCCACCCCCAAACCCCCTCCCACTCACCCCCACCACCCTCCCACACACCTCCACCCCCAAAACCCCTCCCACACACCCCCACCCCCAAACTCCCCTCCCACACACCCCCAGCCCCAAACCCCCCACCCACACATCCCCACCCCCAAAGCCCCCTCCCACACACCCCCACCCCCAAACCCCCTGCCACACACCCCCACCCCCAAACCCCCCTCCCACTCATCCCCACCCCCAAACTCCCCTCCCACTCACCCCCACCCCCCAAACCCCCCTCCCACTCATCCCCACCACCAAACCCCCTCCCACTCACCCCCCACCCCCAAACGCCCCACCCACTCACCCCCACCCCCAAACCCCCCTCCCACTCACCCCCACCCCCAAACACCCCTCCCACACCCTCCCACCCCCAAACCCCCCTCCCACTCATCCCCACCCCCAAACTCCCCTCCCACACACCCCCACCCCCAAACCCCCCTCCCACTCATCCCCACCACCAAACCCCCTCCCACTCACACCCACCCCCAAACGCCCCACCCACTCACCCCCTCCCCCAAACCCCCCCTCCCACTCACACCCACCCCCAAACCCCCCTCCCACACACCCCCACCCCCAAACCCCCCTCCCACTCACCCCCACCCCCATCCCCCCTCCCACTCACCCCCACCCCCAAACCCCCTCCCACTCACCCCCACCCCCAACCCCCCCTCCCACTCACCCGACCCCCAAACCCCCCTCCCACTCACCCGACCCCCAAATCCCCCTCTCACTCACCCCCACCCTCAAACCCCCTCCCACTCACCCCCACCCCCCAAACCCCCCTCACACTCACATACACCCCCAAACCCCCTCCCACTCACCCCCACCCCCAAACCCCCCTCCCACTCACCCCCACCTCCAAACCCCCCTCACACACCCCCCCACACCCAAACCCCCTCCCACCCACCCCCAAAGCCCCCTCCCACTCACCCCCACCCCCAAACCACCCCCCACCCACCCCCACCCCCAAACCCCCCTCCCACTCACTCCCACCCCCAAACCCCCCTCCCACACACCCCCCACCCCCAAACCCCCCTCCCACTCATCCTCACCCCCAAACCCCCCTCCCACTCACCCGACCCCCAAACCCCCCTCCCACTCACCCGACCCCCAAACCCCCTACCACTCACCCCACCCCCAAACCCCCCTCCCACTCACCCCCACCCCCAAACCCCCCTCCGACTCACACCCACCCCCAAACCCCCCTCCCACAAACCCCCACACCCAAACCACCCTCCCACACACCCCACCCCAAACCCCCCTCCCACTCAACCCCCACCCCCCCACCCCCAAACCCCCCTCCACACACCCCCCACCACCAAACCCCCCTACCACACCCCCCCACACCCCAAACCCCCCTCCCACACCCCCCACCCCCAAACCCCTTCCCATTCACCCCCCACCACCCTCCCACACACCCCCACCCCCAAAAACCCTCCCACACACCCCCAACCCCAAACCCCCCTCCCACACCCCCCCACCCCCAAACCCCCCTCCCACACATCCCCACCCCCAAAGCCCGCTCCCACACACCCCCACCCCCAAGCCCCCCTCCCACACCCCCACACCCCCAAACCCCCCTCCCACTCACCCCCACCCCCAAACCCGCCTCCCACTCAACCCCACCCCCAAACCCCCTCCCACTCACCCCCACCCCCAAACCCCCCCCACTCACCCCCACCCCCAAACCCCCCTCCCACTCACCCCCACCCCCAAACCCCCCTCCCACACACCCCCACCCCCAAACCCCCCTCCCACTCACCCCCACCCCCATCGCCCCTCCCACTCACCCCCACCCCCAAACCCCCTCCCACTCACCCCCCACCCCCCAAACCCCCCTCCCACTCACCCGACTACCAAACCCCCTCCCACTCACCCGACCCCCAAATCCCCCTCACACACACCCCCACCCTCAAACCCCCTCCCACTCACCCCACCCCCAAACCCCCCTCACACTCACATACACCCCCAAACCCCCTCCCACTCACCCCCACCCCCAAACCCCCCTCCCACTCACTCCCACCCCCAAACCCCCTCCCACTCACCCCCACCCCCAAACCACCCCCCACACAACCACACCCCCAAACCCCCCTCCCACTCACCCACCCCCCAAACCCCCCTCCCACTCACCCCCACCCCCAATCCCCCCTCACACTCACCCCCACCCCCAAATCCCCCTCCCACTCACACGACCCCCAACCCCCCTCCCACTCACCCGACCCCCAAACCCCCTCCCACCACACCCCACCCCAAACCCCCTCCCACTCACCCCCACCCCCAAACACCCTCCCAGTCACCCCCACCCCCAAACCCCCTACCACTCACCCCACCCCCAAACCCCCCTCCCACTCACCCCCACCCCCAAAGCCCCCTCCCACTCACGCCCCACCCCCCACACCCCCACCCCCAAACCCCCCTTCCACTCACCCCAACCCCAAACCCCCCTCCCACACAACCCCACCCCCAAACCCCCCTTCCACTCACCCCCCACCCCCCCACACACCCCCCACCCCCAAACCCCCTCCCACACCCCCCCCACCCCCAAACCCCCCTACCACACACCCCCACCCCCAAACCCCTTCCCACACACCCCCACCCCCAAACCCCCTCCCACTCACCCCCACCACCCTCCCACACACCTCCACCCCCAAAACCCCTCCCACACACCCCCACCCCCAAACTCCCCTCCCACACACCCCCAGCCCCAAACCCCCCACCCACACATCCCCACCCCCAAAGCCCCCTCCCACACACCCCCACCCCCAAACCCCCCTGCCACACACCCCCACCCCCAAACCCCCCTCCCACTCATCCCCACCCCCAAACTCCCTCCACTCACCCCCACCCCCAAAACCCCCCTCCCACTCATCCCCACCACCAAACCCCCTCCCACTCACCCCCACCCCCAAACGCCCCCACCACTCACCCCCACCCCCAAACCCCCCTCCCACTCACCCCCACCCCCAAACACCCCTCCCACACCCTCCCACCCCCAAACCCCCCTCCCACTCATCCCCACCCCCAACTCCCCTCCCACACACCCCCACCCCCAAACCCCCCTCCCACTCATCCCCACCACCAAACCCCCTCCCACTCACACCCACCCCCAAACGCCCCACCCACTCACCCCCTCCCCCAAACCCCCCTCCCACTCACACCCACCCCCAAACCCCCCTCCCACACACCCCCACCCCCAAACCCCCCCTCCCACTCACCCCCACCCCCATCCCCCCTCCCACTCACCCCCACCCCCAAACCCCCCTCCCACTCACCCCCACCCCCCAACCCCCCCTCCCACTCACCCGACCCCCAAACCCCCCTCCCACTCACCCGACCCCCAAATTCCCCTCTCACTCACCCCCACCCTCAAACCCCTCCCACTCACCCCCACCCCCCAAACCCCCCTCACACTCACATACACCCCCAAACCCCCTCCCACTCACCCCCACCCCCAAACCCCCCTCCCACTCACCCCCCACCTCCAAACCCCCCTCACACACCCCCCCACACCCAAACCCCCTCCCACCCACCCCCAAAGCCCCCTCCCACTCACCCCCACCCCCAAACCACCCCCCACCCACCCCCACCCCCAAACCCCCCTCCCACTCACTCCCACCCCCAAACCCCCCTCCCACACACACCCCACCCCCAAACCCCCCTCCCACTCATCCTCACCCCCAAACCCCCCTCCCACTCACCCGACCCCCAAACCCCCCTCCCACTCACCCCGACCCCCAAACCCCCTACCACTCACCCCCACCCCCAAACCCCCCTCCCACTCACCCCCACCCCCAAACCCCCCTCCGACTCACACCCACCCCCAAACCCCCCTCCCACAAACCCCCACACCCAAACCCCCCTCCCACTCGCCCCCAACCCCAAACCCCCCTCCCACACACCCCCACCCCCAAACCCCCTCCCACTCACCCCCCACCCACCCCACACACCCCCACCCCCAAACCCCCCTTCCACACACCCCCACACCCAAACCCCCCTACCACACCCCCCCACCCCCTCCCACGCACCCCCACCCCCAAACCCTCTCCCACTCACCCCCCACCACCCTCCCACACACCCCCACCCCCCAAACCCCCCTCCCACACCCTCCCCACCCCCAAACCCCCCTCCCACACATCCCCACCCCCAAAGCCCCCTCCCACACATCCCCACCCCCAAACCCCCCACCCACACCCCCCACCCCCCCAAACCCCCCTCCCACTCATCCCCACCCCAATCCCCCTCCCACTCACCCCCAGCCCCAAACCCCCCTCCCTTCACCCCCACCCCCAAACCCCCCTCCAACTCACCCCCACCCCAAACCCCCCTCCCACACACCCCCCACGCCCAAACCCCCCTCCCACTCACCCCCACCCACATCCCCCCTCCCACTCACCCCCACCCCCAAACCCCCTCCCACTCACCCCCACCCCCAAACCCCCCTCCCACACACCCCCACCCCCAAAATCCCCTCCCACTCACCCCCACCCCCCCAAACCCCCCTCCCACTCACTCGACCCCCAAACCCCCCTCCCACTCACCCGACCCCCAAATCCCCCTCTCACTCACCCCCACCCTCAAACCCGTCCCACTCACCCCATCCCAAAACCCGCCCTCCCACACACCCCCACCCCCAAACCCCCTCCCCACACACCCCCACCCTCAAACCCCCCTCCCACACACCCCCCACACCCAAACCCCCCTCCCACACACACACACACCCAAACCCCCCTCCACACACCCCCACCCCCAAACCCCCCTCCCACACACCCCAAACCCCCCTCCCACACACCCCCACCCCCAAACCCCGCTCCCACACCCCCCCACCTCCAAAACGCCCCTCCCACACACCCCCACCCCCATCCCCCCTCCCACTCACCCCCACCCCCAAACCCCCTCCCACTCACCCCCACCCCCTAACCCCCCTCCCACACACCCCCACCCCCAAAATCCCTCCCACTCACCCCCACCCCCAATCCCCCCTCCCACTCACACCCGACCCCCAAACCCCCCTCCCACTCACCCGACCCCCAAATCCCCCTCTCACTCACCCCCACCCTCAAACCCCCTCCCACTCACCCCCACCCCCAAACCCCCCTCCTACACCTCCACACCCACAAACCCCCTCCCACACACCCCCACCCCCAAACCCCCCTCCCACACACCCCCACCCCCCGAACCCCCCTCCCACACACCCCACCACACCCAAACCCCCCTCCCACACACCCCCACCCCCCAAACCACCCTCGCACACACCCCCACCCCCAATCCCCCTCCCACACACCCCCACCCCCAAACCCCCCTCACACACACCCCCAACCCCAAACGCCCCTCCCACACACCCCCACCCCCAAACCCCCCTCCCACACACCCCCACCCACAAACCCCCCTCCCACTCACCCCCAACCCCAAACCAACCTCCCACACACCCCCACCCCCAAACCCCCCTCCCACTCACCCCCCACCCCCCCCCACACACCCCCACCCCCAAACCCCCCTCCCACACACCCCCACCACCAAACCCCCCTACCACACCACCCCACACCCCCAAACCATCCTCCCACACACCCCCACCCCAAACCCCCTCCCACTCACCCCCCACCACCCTCCCACACACCCCCACCCCCAAAACCCCTCCCACACACCCCCAACACCAAACCCACCTCCCACACCCCCCCACCCCCAAACCCCCCTCCCACACATCCCCACCCCCAAAGCCCCCTCCCACACACCCCCACCCCCAAACCCCCCTCCCACACACCCCCACCCCCAAACCCCCCTCCCACTCACCCCCACCCCCAAACCCCCCTCCCACTCAACCCCACCCCCAAACCCCCTCCCACTCACCCCCACCCCCAAACACCCCTCCCACTCACCCCCACCCCCAAATCCCCCTCCCACTCACCCCCACCCCCAAACCCCCCTCCCACACCCCCCCACCCCCAAACCCCCCTCCCACTCACCCCCACCCCCATCGCCCCTCCCACTCACCCCCACCCCCAAACCCCCTCCCACTCACCCCCACCCCCAAACCCCCCTCCCACACATCCCCACCCCCAAAATCCCCTCCCACTCACCCCCACCCCCAAACCCCCCTCCCACTCACCCGACCCCCAAACCCCCCTCCCACTCACCCGACCCCCAAATCCCCCTCTCACTCACCCCCACCCTCAAACCCCCTCCCACTCACCCCCACCCCCAAACCCCCCTCACACTCACTCCCACCCCCAAACCCCCCTCACACACACCCCCACACCCAAACCCCCTCCCACCCACCCCCAAACCCCCCTCCCACTCACTCCCACCCCCAAACCACCCCCACACACCCCCACCCCCAAACCCCCCTCCCACTCTCCCCCACCCCCAAACCCCCCTCCCACACACCCCCACTCCCAAACCTCCCTCCCACTCACCCCCACCCCCAATCCCCCCTCCCACCCACCCCCACCCCCAAACCCCTCTCCCACTTACACAACCCCCAAACCCCCCTCCCACTCACCCGACCCCCAAACCCCCTCCCACACACCCCACCCCCAAACCCCGTCCCACTCACCCCCACCCCCAAACACCCTCCCAGTCACCCCCACCCCCAAAGCCCCCTCCCACACACCCCCACCCCCAAACCCCCCTCCCACACACCCCCACCCCCAAACCCCCCTCCCACTCACCCCCACCCCCAAACCCCCCTCCCACTCAACCCCACCCCCAAACCCCCTCCCACTCACCCCCACCCCCAAACACCCCTCGCACTCACCCCCACCCCCAAATCCCCCTCCCACTCACCCCCACCCCCAAACCCCCCTCCCACACCCTCCCACCCCCAAACCCCCCTCCCACTCACCCCCACCCCCATCGCCCCTCCCACTCACCCCCACCCCCAAACCCCCTCCCACTCACCCCCACCCCCAAACCCCCCTCCCACACACCCCCACCCCCAAAATCCCCTCCCACTCACCCCCACCCCCAAACCCCCCTCCCACTCACCCGACCCCCAAACCCCCCTCCCACTCACCCGACCCCCAAATCCCCCTCTCACTCACCCCCACCCTCAAACCCCCTCCCACTCACCCCCACCCCCAAACCCCCCTCACACTCACATACACCCCCAAACCCCCTCCCACTCACCCCCACCCCCAAACCCCCCTCCCACTCATCCCCACCCCAATCCCCCTCCCACTCACCCCCACCCCCATACCCCCCTCCCTTCACCCCCACCCCCAAACCCCCCTCCAACTCACCCCCACCCCCAAACCCCCCTCCCACACACCCCCACGCCCAAACCCCCCTCCCACTCACCCCCACCCACATCCCCCCTCCCACTCACCCCCACCCCCAAACCCCCTCCCACTCACCCCCACCCCCAAACCCCCCTCCCACACACCCCCACCCCCAAAATCCCCTCCCACTCACCCCCACCCCCAAACCCCCCTCCCACTCACTCGACCCCCAAACCCCCCTCCCACTCACCCGACCCCCAAATCCCCCTCTCACTCACCCCCACCCTCAAACCCCTCCCACTCACCCCAACCCAAAACCCGCCCTCCCACACACCCCCACCCCCAAACCCCCCTCCCACACACCCCCACCCCCAAACCCCCCTCCCACACACCCCCACACCCAAACCCCCCTCCCACACACACACACACCCAAACCCCCCTCCCACACACCCCCACCCCCAAACCCCCCTCCCACACACCCCAAACCCCCCTCCCACACACCCCCACCCCCAAACCCCGCTCCCACACCCCCCCACCTCCAAACGCCCCTCCCACACACCCCCACCCCCATCCCCCCTCCCACTCACCCCCACCCCCAAACCCCCTCCCACTCACCCCCACCCCCTAACCCCCCTCCCACACACCCCCACCCCCAAAATCCCCTCCCACTCACCCCCACCCCCAATCCCCCCTCCCACTCACCCGACCCCCAAACCCCCCTCCCACTCACCCGACCCCCAAATCCCCCTCTCACTCACCCCCACCCTCAAACCCCCTCCCACTCACCCCCACCCCCAAACTCCCCTCCCACACCCCCCCACCCCCAAACCCCCTCCCACACACCCCCACCCCCAAACCCCCCTCCCACACACCCCCACCCCCGAACCCCCCTCCCACACACCCACACACCCAAACCCCCCTCCCACACACCCCCACCCCCAAACCACCCTCGCACACACCCCCACCCCCAATCCCCCTCCCACACACCCCCACCCCCAAACCCCCCTCACACACACCCCCAACCCCAAACGCCCCTCCCACACACCCCCACCCCCAAACCCCCCTCCCACACACCCCCACCCACAAACCCCCCTCCCACTCACCCCCAACCCCAAACCAACCTCCCACACACCCCCATCCCCAAACCCCCCTCCCACTCACCCCCCACCCCCCCCCACACACCCCCACCCCCAAACCCCCCTCCCACACACCCCCACCACCAAACCCCCCTACCACACCACCCCACACCCCCAAACCATCCTCCCACACACCCCCACCCCAAACCCCCTCCCACTCACCCCCCACCACCCTCCCACACACCCCCACCCCCAAAACCCCTCCCACACACCCCCAACACCAAACCCACCTCCCACACCCCCCCACCCCCAAACCCCCCTCCCACACATCCCCACCCCCAAAGCCCCCTCCCACACACCCCCACCCCCAAACCCCCCTCCCACACACCCCCACCCCCAAACCCCCCTCCCACTCACCCCCACCCCCAAACCCCCCTCCCACTCAACCCCACCCCCAAACCCCCTCCCACTCACCCCCACCCCCAAACACCCCTCCCACTCACCCCCACCCCCAAATCCCCCTCCCACTCACCCCCACCCCCAAACCCCCCTCCCACACCCCCCCACCCCCAAACCCCCCTCCCACTCACCCCCACCCCCATCGCCCCTCCCACTCACCCCCACCCCCAAACCCCCTCCCACTCACCCCCACCCCCAAACCCCCCTCCCACACATCCCCACCCCCAAAATCCCCTCCCACTCACCCCCACCCCCAAACCCCCCTCCCACTCACCCGACCCCCAAACCCCCCTCCCACTCACCCGACCCCCAAATCCCCCTCTCACTCACCCCCACCCTCAAACCCCCTCCCACTCACCCCCACCCCCAAACCCCCCTCACACTCACTCCCACCCCCAAACCCCCCTCACACACACCCCCACACCCAAACCCCCTCCCACCCACCCCCAAACCCCCCTCCCACTCACTCCCACCCCCAAACCACCCCCACACACCCCCACCCCCAAACCCCCCTCCGACTCTCCCCCACCCCCAAACCCCCCTCCCACACACCCCCACTCCCAAACCTCCCTCCCACTCACCCCCACCCCCAATCCCCCCTCCCACCCACCCCCACCCCCAAACCCCCCTCCCACTCACACGACCCCCAAACCCCCCTCCCACTCACCCGACCCCCAAACCCCCTCCCACACACCCCACCCCCAAACCCCGTCCCACTCACCCCCACCCCCAAACACCCTCCCAGTCACCCCCACCCCCAAAGCCCCCTCCCACACACCCCCACCCCCAAACCCCCCTCCCACACACACCCACCCCCAAACCCCCCTCCCACTCACCCCCACCCCCAAACCCCCCTCCCACTCAACCCCACCCCCAAACCCCCTCCCACTCACCCCCACCCCCAAACACCCCTCGCACTCACCCCCACCCCCAAATCCCCCTCCCACTCACCCCCACCCCCAAACCCCCCTCCCACACCCTCCCACCCCCAAACCCCCCTCCCACTCACCCCCACCCCCATCGCCCCTCCCACTCACCCCCACCCCCAAACCCCCTCCCACTCACCCCCACCCCCAAACCCCCCTCCCACACACCCCCACCCCCAAAATCCCCTCCCACTCACCCCCACCCCCAAACCCCCCTCCCACTCACCCGACCCCCAAACCCCCCTCCCACTCACCCGACCCCCAAATCCCCCTCTCACTCACCCCCACCCTCAAACCCCCTCCCACTCACCCCCACCCCCAAACCCCCCTCGCACTCACATACACCCCCAAACCCCCTCCCACTCACCCCCACCCCCAAACCCCCCTCCCACTCACTCCCACCCCCAAACCCCCCTCACACACACCCCCACACCCAAACCCCCTCCCACCCACCCCCAAACCCCCCTCCCACTCACCCCCACCCGCAAACCACCCCCACACACCCCCACCCCCAAACCCCCCTCCCACTCTCCCCCACCCCAAACCCCCCTCCCACACACCCCCACCCCCAAACCTCCCTCCCACTCACCCCCACCCCCAATCCCCCCTCCCACCCACCCCCACCCCCAAACCCCCCTCCCACTCACACGACCCCCAAACCCCCCTCCCACTCACCCGACCCCCAAACCCCCTCCCACACACCCCACCCCCAAACCCCGTCCCACTCACCCCCACCCCCAAACACCCTCCCAGTCACCCCCACCCCCAAACCCCCTACCACTGACCCCCACCCCCAAACCCCCCTCCCACTCACCCCCACCCCCAAAGGCCCCCCCACTCACACCCACCCCCAAACCCCCATCCCACTCACCCCCACCCCCAAACTCCCCTCCGACTCACCTCCACCCCGAAACCCCCCTCCCACACACCCCCACCCCCAAACCCCCCCTCCCACTCACCCCCAACCCCAAACCCCCCTCCCACACACCCCCACCCCCAAACCCCCCTCCCACACACCCCCACCCCCAAACCCCCCTCCCACTCACCCCCACCCCCAAACCCCCCTCCCACTCAACCCCACCCCCAAACCCCCTCCCACTCACCCCCACCCCCAAACCCCCCTCCCACACACCCCCACACCCAAACCCCCCTCCCACACACACACACACCCAAACCCCCCTCCCACACACCCCCACCCCCAAACCCCCCTCCCACACACCCCAAACCCCCCTCCCACACACCCCCACCCCCAAACCCCGTTCCCACACCCCCCCACCTCCAAACGCCCCTCCCACACACCCCCACCCCCATCCCCCCTCCCACTCACCCCCACCCCCAAACCCCCTCCCACTCACCCCCACCCCCTAACCCCCCTCCCACACACCCCCACCCCCAAAATCCCCTCCCACTCACCCCCACCCCCAATCCCCCCTCCCACTCACCCGACCCCCAAACCCCCCTCCCACTCACCCGACCCCCAAATCCCCCTCTCACTCACCCCCACCCTCAAACCCCCTCCCACTCACCCCCACCCCCAAACTCCCCTCCCACACCCCCCCACCCCCAAACCCCCTCCCACACACCCCCACCCCCAAACCCCCCTCCCACACACCCCCACCCCCGAACCCCCCTCCCACACACCCACACACCCAAACCCCCCTCCCACACACCCCCACCCCCAAACCACCCTCGCACACACCCCCACCCCCAATCCCCCTCCCACACACCCCCACCCCCAAACCCCCCTCACACACACCCCCAACCCCAAACGCCCCTCCCACACACCCCCACCCCCAAACCCCCCTCCCACACACCCCCACCCACAAACCCCCCTCCCACTCACCCCCAACCCCAAACCAACCTCCCACACACCCCCACCCCCAAACCCCCCTCCCACTCACCCCCCACCCCCCCCACACACCCCCACCCCCAAACCCCCCTCCCACACACCCCCACCACCAAACCCCCCTACCACACCACCCCACACCCCCAAACCATCCTCCCACACACCCCCACCCCAAACCCCCTCCCACTCACCCCCCACCACCCTCCCACACACCCCCACCCCCAAAACCCCTCCCACACACCCCCAACACCAAACCCACCTCCCACACCCCCCCACCCCCAAACCCCCCTCCCACACATCCCCACCCCCAAAGCCCCCTCCCACACACCCCCACCCCCAAACCCCCCTCCCACACACCCCCACCCCCAAACCCCCCTCCCACTCACCCCCACCCCCAAACCCCCCTCCCACTCAACCCCACCCCCAAACCCCCTCCCACTCACCCCCACCCCCAAACACCCCTCCCACTCACCCCCACCCCCAAATCCCCCTCCCACTCACCCCCACCCCCAAACCCCCCTCCCACACCCCCCCACCCCCAAACCCCCCTCCCACTCACCCCCACCCCCATCGCCCCTCCCACTCACCCCCACCCCCAAACCCCCTCCCACTCACCCCCACCCCCAAACCCCCCTCCCACACATCCCCACCCCCAAAATCCCCTCCCACTCACCCCCACCCCCAAACCCCCCTCCCACTCACCCGACCCCCAAACCCCCCTCCCACTCACCCGACCCCCAAATCCCCCTCTCACTCACCCCCACCCTCAAACCCCCTCCCACTCACCCCCACCCCCAAACCCCCCTCACACTCACTCCCACCCCCAAACCCCCCTCACACACACCCCCACACCCAAACCCCCTCCCACCCACCCCCAAACCCCCCTCCCACTCACTCCCACCCCCAAACCACCCCCACACACCCCCACCCCCAAACCCCCCTCCGACTCTCCCCCACCCCCAAACCCCCCTCCCACACACCCCCACTCCCAAACCTCCCTCCCACTCACCCCCACCCCCAATCCCCCCTCCCACCCACCCCCACCCCCAAACCCCCCTCCCACTCACACGACCCCCAAACCCCCCTCCCACTCACCCGACCCCCAAACCCCCTCCCACACACCCCACCCCCAAACCCCGTCCCACTCACCCCCACCCCCAAACACCCTCCCAGTCACCCCCACCCCCAAAGCCCCCTCCCACACACCCCCACCCCCAAACCCCCCTCCCACACACCCCCACCCCCAAACCCCCCTCCCACTCACCCCCACCCCCAAACCCCCCTCCCACTCAACCCCACCCCCAAACCCCCTCCCACTCACCCCCACCCCCAAACACCCCTCGCACTCACCCCCACCCCCAAATCCCCCTCCCACTCACCCCCACCCCCAAACCCCCCTCCCACACTCTCCCACCCCCAAACCCCCCTCCCACTCACCCCCACCCCCATCGCCCCTCCCACTCACCCCCACCCCCAAACCCCCTCCCACTCACCCCCACCCCCAAACCCCCCTCCCACACACCCCCACCCCCAAAATCCCCTCCCACTCACCCCCACCCCCAAACCCCCCTCCCACTCACCCGACCCCCAAACCCCCCTCCCACTCACCCGACCCCCAAATCCCCCTCTCACTCACCCCCACCCTCAAACCCCCTCCCACTCACCCCCACCCCCAAACCCCCCTCACACTCACATACACCCCCAAACCCCCTCCCACTCACCCCCACCCCCAAACCCCCCTCCCACTCACTCCCACCCCCAAACCCCCCTCACACACACCCCCACACCCAAACCCCCTCCCACCCACCCCCAAACCCCCCTCCCACTCACCCCCACCCGCAAACCACCCCCACACACCCCCACCCCCAAACCCCCCTCCCACTCTCCCCCACCCCCAAACCCCCCTCCCACACACCCCCACCCCCAAACCTCCCTCCCACTCACCCCCACCCCCAATCCCCCCTCCCACCCACCCCCACCCCCAAACCCCCCTCCCACTCACACGACCCCCAAACCCCCCTCCCACTCACCCGACCCCCAAACCCCCTCCCACACACCCCACCCCCAAACCCCGTCCCACTCACCCCCACCCCCAAACACCCTCCCAGTCACCCCCACCCCCAAACCCCCTACCACTGACCCCCACCCCCAAACCCCCCTCCCACTCACCCCCACCCCCAAAGGCCCCCCCACTCACACCCACCCCCAAACCCCCATCCCACTCACCCCACCCCCAAACTCCCCTCCGACTCACCTCCACCCCGAAACCCCCCTCCCACACACCCCCACCCCCAAACCCCCCCTCCCACTCACCCCCAACCCCAAACCCCCCTCCCACACAAACCAACCCCCAAACCCCCCTCCCATTCACCCCCCACACACCCACACACCCCCACCCCCAAACACCCCTCCCACACCCCCCACCCCCAAACCCCCCTACCACACCCCCCCACCCCCAAACCCCCTCCCACACACCCCCACCCCCAAACCCCCTCTCACTCACCCCCCACCACCCTCCCACACACCCCCACCCCCAAAACCCCTCCCACACACCCCCACCCCCAAACCCCCCTCCCACACACCCCCATCCCCAAACCCCCCACCCACACATCCCCACCCCCAAAGCCCCCTCCCACACACCCCCACCCCCAAACCCCCCTCCCACAACCTCCCACCCCCAAACCCCCCTCCCACTCATCCCCACCCCCAAACTCCCCTCCCACTCACCCCACCCCCAAACCCCCCTCCCACTCCCCCACCACCAAACCCCCTCCCACTCACCCCCACCCCCAAACGCCCCACCCACTCACCCCCACCCCCAAACCCCCCTCCCACTCACCCCCACCCCCAAACCCCCCTCCCACACCCCCCACCACCAAACCCCCCTCCCACTCATCCCCACCCCCAAACTCCCCTCCCACTCACCCCCACCCCCAAACCCCCCTCCCACTCATCCCCACCACCAAACCCCCTCCCACTCACCCCCACCCCCAAACGCCCCACCCACTCACCCCCACCCCCAAACCCCCCTCCCACTCACCCCCACCCCCAAACCCCCCTCCCACACACCCCCACCCCCAAACCCCCCTCCCACTCACCCCCATCCCCAAACCCCCCACCCACACATCCCCACCCCCTAAACCCCATCCCCCTAAACCTCCATCCCCTAAACCCCAATACCCTAAACCCCACCCCCAAAACCCCAACCCCCCAAAACCTGCACCCCCTAAACCCCAACCCCTAAGCCCAACCCCTAAACTCCAACCCCCTAAACCCCAATCCCCTAAACCTCAACACCCTAAACTCCAATCCCTGAACCCCAATCCCATAACCCAATCCCCTAAACCCCATTCCCCTTAACCCCAACCCTTAAATCACACCCCCTAAACCTCCACACCGAAACCCCAACCCACTAAACCCCACCCCCAAAACCCCAACCCCCTAAACCCCAACCCCTAAACCCCAACCCCCTAAACGCCAACCCCCTAAACCGCAACCCCCTGAACATCCACCCGCAAAACACCAACCCCTAAACCCCAACGCCCTAAACCTCCACCCCCTAAACCCCAACCCCTTAAACCTCCATCCCCTAAACCCCAACCCCCTAAACCCCACCCCCAAAACCCCAACCCCCAAAAACCTGCACCCCTAAACCCCAACCCCTAAGCCCAACCCCTAAACGTCCTCCCCCAAAGCCCTAACCACTAAACCCCAACCCCCTAAACCTCCACCCCTAAACCCCACCCACTAAACCCCAACCCGCTAAATCACAACCCCCTTAACCCGAACCCCCTAAACTCCACCCCTACAGCCACATCCCCTAAACCCCAACCCCCTAAACCCCAACCCCCTAAACCCCACCGCTAAACTCTCATCCCCTAAACCCGCAACCCCTAAACCTCAACATCCTAAACCTCTACCCCCTAAACACCCAACCCCTAAGCTCCAGGCCTTAAACCCCAACCCCCTAAACCCCAACCCCTAAACCTCCACCACCTAAACCCCAACCCCCTATACCCCAACCCCCGAAACCCCAATCCCTAAACCACACCTACTAAACCTCCACCCCCTAAATCCCAACTCCCAAACATCCACCACCTAAACCCCACCCCCTAAACCTCAACCCCCTAAACCCCAACCCCCAAAACCCCAACCCCCCCAAAAACCCCAAACCCCTAAACCTCAACATCCTAAACCCCACCCCCTAAACCCCAACCCCCTAAACGCCAACCCCGTAAACCCCAAACCCCTAAACCTCAACATCCTAAACCTCCACCCCCTAAACCCCTAACCCCTAAGGTCCACCCCCTAAACCCCAATCCCCTAAACCCCCAACCCCACTCCTTTAACCCCTACTCCTTAAACCCCAACCCCCTAAACCCCAATCCCTTAAACACCAACCACCTAAACCACAACCGCCTAAACCCCACCCCCTAAACTCCAACCCCCTAAACCTCCACCCCCTAACCCCAATCCCCTAAACCTCAACAACCAAAACCCCAACCCCTAAACCCCAATCCCTAAACCCCAACCCCTAAACCCCAACCCCCTAAACCCCAACCCCCTAAACCCCAACCCCTAAACCCCAACTCCCTAAACCCTAACCCCCTAAACTCCAATCCCTAAACCCCAACCCCCTAAACCTCAACAACCTAAACCCCAATCCCTAAACCCCAATCCCTAAACCCAAATCCCTTAAAACCCATTCCCTTAAACTCCAACCCCTAAACCACACCCCCTAAACCTTCACCCCTAAACCCCAACCCTCTAAACCCCACACCCAAAGCCCCAAAACCTCCACCCCCTAAACCCCATCCCCTAAACCCCAACCCCTAAGTCCCAACCCCCTAAACGTCCACCCCTTAAGCCCAAACCCCCTAAACCCCAACCCCCTGAACGTCCACCCTCAGTACCCCAACCCCTAAACCCCAACCCTGTAAACCTCCATTCCATAAACACCAACCCCCGAAACCTCCATCCCCTAAACCCCAACCCCCTAAACCACACCCCCAAAACCCCAACCCCCCAAAACATCCACCCCTAAACCGTAACCCCTAAACACCAACCCCTAAACCCAAACCCCCTAAACGTCCACCCCCAAAACCCCAACCCCCTAAACCTCCACCCCCTAAAACCCACCCCCTAAACCCCAAACCCCTAAATCCCAACCCCCTTAAACCCAACCCCCTAAACCTCACCCCTAAAGCCTCATCCCCTAAACCCCAACCCCCTAAACCTCAACCCCTAAACCCCACCACTAAACTCTCATCCCCTAAACCCGCAACCCCAAACCCCACCCGCAAAACCTCAACATCCTAAACCTCTACCCCCTAAACCCCCAACCCCTAAGCTCCACCCCCTAAACCCCATAAACCCACTCCTTTAACCCCCGCCCCTTAAACCCCAACCCCCTAAACCCCAACACCCTAAACCCAGCCCCTACACCCCAAACCCCACCCTCTAAACCCCCAACCACTAAACCCATCCCCTAAATCCCAACCCCCTAAACCCTACCCCCTACACCCCAAACCCCACCCTCTAAACCCCCAACCCCTAAACCCCAACCCCCTAAACCTCCACCCCCTAAACCCCAACCCCCTTAACCCCAATCCCTAAACCACACCCCCTAAACATCCACCCCCTAAACCCCAATCCCCAAACCTCCACCACCTAAACCCCGACCCCATAAACCCCAACCCCCTAAACCCCACCCCCCTAAACCCCAACCCCCTAAACCCCAATCCTTAAACCACACCCCATAAACCTCCACCCCCTAAACCCTAACCCCCAAACCTCCACTACCTAAACCCAAATCCCCTAAACCTCCATCCCCTAAACCCCAACCCCCAAACCCAAAACCCCTAAACCTCAACCCCCTAAACCCCAAACCCCTCAACCCCAACCCCCTAAACCCCACCCCTAAACCCTCATCCCCTAAACCCCAACCCCCTAAACCCCCTAAACTCTCATTTCCTAAACCCCAACCCCCTAAACCTCACCCCCTAAACCTCAACATCCTAAACACCACCCCTAAACCCTCATCCCCTAAACCCCAGCGCCCTAAACCACACCCCCTAAACCCTCATCCCATAAACCCCATTCCCCTAAACCCCATCCCTAAACCTCAACATCCTAAACCCCACCCCCTAAACCCCAAACCCCTAAACTCCCAACCCCACTCCTTTAACCCCACCCCTTAAAACCCAACCCCCTAAACCCCAACCCCCTAAACCTTCACCACCTAAACCCCACCCACTAAACCCCAACCACCTAAACCCCACCCCCAAAACCTCAACCCCCTAAACCCCAACCCCGTAAACCCCAAACCCCTAAGCTTCAACATCGTAAACCCCACCCCAAACCCTCATCCCCTAAACCCCACCCCCAAAACCTCAACATCCTAAACCTCCACCCCCTAAACCCCCAAACCCTAAGCTCCACCCCCTAAACCCCAACCCCCTAAACCCCCAACCCCACTCCTTTAACCCCAACCCTCTAAACCTCCACCCCCTAAACCCCAACCACCAAAACCCCACCCCCTTAACCCCAACCCCCTAAACCCCAACCACCTAAACCCCACCCCCTAAATCCCAACCCCCTAAATCCCAACCCCCTAAACCTCTACCCCCTAAACCCCAAAACCCAAACCTCCACCCCCTCAACCCCAACCCCCTAAACTCCACCCCATACCCCAATCCCCCAAACCTCAACACCCTAAACCCCAACCCCTAAATCCCAATCCCTAAACCCCAACCCGTAAACTCCAACCCCCTAAACCCCAACCCCCTAAACCCCAACCCTCTAAACCCCAACCCCTAAACCCCAACTCCCTAAACCCTAACCCCTAAACTCCAATCCCTAAACCCCAACCCCTAAACTCCAACCCCTAAACCCCAATCCCTAAACCCTAATCCCTAAACCCCAATCCCTTATACCCCATTCCCCTAAACCCCAACCCCTAAACCACACCCCCTAAACCTCCACTCCTTAAACACCAACCCCCGAAACCTCCATCCCCTAAACCCCAACCCCCTAAACCACACCCCAAAAACCCCAACCCCCAAAAACCTCCACCCCTAAACCCCAACCCCTAAATCCCAACCCCTAAACCCCAACCCCCTAAATGTCCACCCCCAAAACCCCAACCACTAAACCCCAACCCACTAAACCTCCACCCCTTAAACTACACCCCCTAAACCCCAACCCCCTAAATCCCAACCCCCTTAAACCCAACCCCCTAAACCTCACCCCTAAAGCCTCATCCCCTAAACCCCAACCCCCTAAACCTCAACCCCCTAAACCCCACCCCTAAACTCTCATCCCCTAAACCTGCAACCCCTAAACCCCACCCCCTAAACTTCAACATCCTAAACCTCTACCCCCTAATCCCCCAACCCCTAGGCTCCACCCCTAAACCCCAACCCCCTAAACCCACTCCTTTAACCCCCACCCCTTAAGCCCCAACCCCCAAAACCCCAGCCCCCTAAACCCCACCCCCTACACCCCAAACACCATCCTCTAAACCCCCAACCCTTAAACCCCACCCCCTAAACCCCAACCCCCTAAACCCCACCCCCTACACCCCAAATCCCACCCTCTAAACCCCCAAACCCTAAACCCCAACCCCTTAACCCCAACCCCCTAAAGCTCCACCCCCTACACCCCAACCCCCTTAACCCCAATCCCTAAACCACACCCCCTAAACATCCACCCCCTAAACCCCAATCCCCAAACCTACACCACCTAAACCCCGACCCCATAAACCCCAACCTCCTAAACCCCAACCCCCTAAACCCCAACCCCCTAAACCCCAATCCCTAAATCACACCACCTAAACCTCCACCCCCTAAACCCCAACCCCCAAACCTCCACCACCTAAACCCCCTAAACCTCCATCCCCTAAACCCAAACCCCCTAAACCCAAAACCCCTAAACCCCAACCCCCTAAACCCCACCCCCTAAACCCCAAACCCCTCAACCCCAACCCCCTAAACCCCACCCCTAAACCCTCATTCCCGAAACCCCAACCCCCTAAACCCCCCCTAAACTCTCATTTCCTAAACCCCAACCCCCTAAACCTCACCCCCTAAACCTCAACATCCTAAACCCCACCCCTAAACCCTCATCCCCTAAACCCCAGCACCCTAAACCACACCCCCTAAACCCTCATCCCCTAAACACCAACCCCCTAAACCTCAACATCCTAAACCCCACCCCCTAAACCCCAACCCCCTAAACTCCCAACCCCCTAAACCCCAACCCCCTAAACCCAAACCCCAACCCTCTAAACCCCCAACCCCTAAACCCCACCCCTAAACCCCAACTCCCTAAACCCCAACGCCCTAAACCCAAACCCCAACCCCCTAAACCTCAATCGCCTAAACCCCAATCCCTAAACCACACCCCCTAAACTTCCACCCCCTAAACCCCAACCCCCAAACCTCCACCACCTAAACCCCAACCCCCTAAACCCCAACCCCCGAAACCCCACCCCCAAAACCTCAACCCCGAAACCCCAACCCCCTCAACTCCAACCCCCTGAACTCCACCCCTAAACACCACCCCATAAACACCACCCCCTAAACCCCAACCCCCTAAACCACCACCCCCTAAACCTCCACCTGCTAAATCCCCACCCCCTAAACCCCACACCCTAGATGCCGACCCCCTAAACCTCCACCTCCTAAGCCCCAACCCCCTAAACCTCACCCCTTAAACCTCCACCCCTAAACGCCACCCCTTAAACACTACCCCCTAAACCCCAACCCCCTAAACCTCCACCCCCTAAACCCTGTCAGGTGAGAGTATCTTTAAGACATGGGTGTTTAAGCAATGTACCTTTAAGAAAACAGTGATGTCAGAGAGTGGGTGGAGCTGAGCAGTTCAGCCATTTTGAAGTTTCAGTTTGGAGGAAAAGAGCTTGGGGAGTGTCTGTGTTTTGCAGTGAGCTGGATTTGCTGTGATCTCTGCCATGAAAGACTATCTCTGGATCATTTGGGTGATTTAAACTCATAATAGTAAAGCTGATGTGTTTCTGTTTAAAGGTGTTAAGTCTTTTGGAAGTTTGAAGGAACATTTTAAGGAGTTTTTTTTACTGTTGTAATATTTTCTGAGTTATCTTTGAAGTAAGGGGTGTTAAGAGATTCAATGTTTATTTAAGATGTTAAGTTGAGTTCATGGAATAAACAGTGTTTGGTGTTTAAAAACCCACGTGTCCATAATTATAATCCCACACCTAGGGAACAAACCGTGTGCTCAGAAAAGCAACAAATACATTAAAGGGGGAGGTTGGTTGAACTCCATGATACATTTTGGGGTTCAGAAAACGCCTCGCCCATAAATATTGGGGGCTCGAGGGGGATAAAAGTCTATCTATTGGATTGGCTTTTGTGAACTTAAAGATAGTGAAGGTTTGTTGCTTTCCCGGTGTGGTATTTTAGTTTAAGTGGGGAGAGTGTTGTTGTCAATGGCTCTTTCAGAGGCTCAGAGGTTTGTGGGGGCGGAGACTGTCACACACAGTACTTTACGGACAGAGACTAAACGCAGACTGTTGGGTCTGGCAAAAACATTGCAGTTAACGTTACCTGACAAAATGCGAAAAGGTGAGGTAATTATGGCGGTGGTTAAGCATTTAAAGTTGCCTGAGATAGAGTTTGACTCATTGGAAATGGCAAAAATTCAGTTGCAAATTAAACAAATGGAACATGAGAAAGAATTAAAGCGGCTGGAATAGGAAAGAGAGAGAGCGAAAAGAGAAAGAGAAAGAAATAGAGAGAAAAAAGAAAAGGAGAGAGAAGAAAGAAACAAAGAAAGAGATAGAGAGGAAAGGGAAAAAGAGAGAGAGAGTGTTTGAACTTCGGAAAATGGCTCTGAAACATGAAAATCAGTTTAAATTGGCAGACGCAAAGGGAAACGTACAGTTGGATGATAGTGATGAGGATAATGAGACAGAGCGTCACAGTCGAAGACGTGGTGGGGATCTATTTAAATATGTCCAAGCATTGCCAAGGTTTGACGAGAAGGAGGTAGAAGCCGATTTCATTTCATTTGAGAAGGTAGCTAAACAAATGCAATGGCCACAGGACATGTGGGTATTACTGATTCAAACAAAGCTGGTAGGTAGGGCTAGTGAAGTGTTTGCATCACTACCGGAGGAGGTATCTGGAACATATGAGGAGGTGAAGAAATCCATCTTAAGTGCATATGAGCTAGTGCCTGAAGCTTACAGACAAAGGTTTAGAAATTTAAGGAAAGAATTTGGTCAAACATACATGGAGTTTTTGAGTAATTTTGATAGATGGATAAGGGCTTTGAAAATAGACCAAACGTATGAAGCTCTCAGAGAAATTATACTTTTGGAGGAGTTTAAAAATTAAATTCCTAATGTAGTGAGAACTCATGTGGAAGAACAGAGGGTTAAAACTGCGAGATTAGCAGCGGAAATGGCAGATGATTATGAATTAGTTCATAAATCAAAGATTGGTTTCCGACATCAGTTTCAGCCGGTGAGGGATAGAAACTGGGGACATGAGAAATACTCAAGTGGTAAAGGTAAAGATGATCTGATGGGAGACAATAAAGAGGGTGTACCTCAGATTAAAAGAGAAATCCAGGAGGGTGGAAAAGAAATGAAAAGTTTCAAATGTTTTCACTGTAATAAACTAGGCCATGTAAAGTCACAGTGTTGGTGGTTGAAGAAAAGCACTGGGAAGGCTGATGTGGTAAAACAGGATAAGACAGTGGGATTTGTTAGAGTGGTAAAGGAAAGCCCAAGGGAAGCGATTGTACAGCCTGTTCAAGAAGTAATTGTTAAGAAGGTGCCAGATGTATTTAAAAAATTTACTTGTGTGGGTAAAGTTTACTCATGTGTATCAGGAAGAGCAGGTAAAGAAGTCACAATTTTAAGAGATACAGGGGCTAGTCAATCTTTAATGGTAAGAGATGAGGAATTATGTAGTTTGGGAAGAATGTTGCCAGAAAAGGTGGTGATATGCGTAATTCAGTGTGAGTGGAGTAGCGTTCCATTATATAAGGTAAGGTTGGAAAGTCCAGTGAAGAGTGGTGAAGTGGTAGTAGGAGTAATAGATAAACTATCTTGTCCAGGAATACAGTTTATCTTGGGTAATGATATAGCTGGATCGCAGGTGGGAGTGATGCCTACTGTGGTTGATAAGCCAGTGGAAAATCACACAACTGAAGGGTTGAAGGACAAATATCCTGGGATTTTTCCGGATTGTGTAGTAACAAGGTCGCAAAGTCACAGGTTAAGACAAGAGGAGAAATCAAAGAGTGAAGATGAAGTTGAAGTGCAATTATCAGAAACGATTTTTGATCAGATGGTTGAAAAAGAACAAGAACAGGTGGAGGATGAGGCGGATATTTATAGTTCAGGAAAAGTGGCGGAGTTACAACAGAAAGATGTAGAAATAAAACGGATATATCAGAAAGCTTGGGCGAAATTCTCCCCCAACGGCGGGATGCCCGCCGACTGGCGCCAAAGCCGGCGCAAATCAGACGGGCATCGCGCCGGCAAAAAGGTGCGGAAGTCTCCGCATCTTTGGCGGCCTAGCCCCAACATTGAGGGGCTAGGCCGACGCCGGAGGGATTTCCGCCCCGCCAGCTGGCGGAAATGGCGTTTGTTGCCCCGCCAGCTGGCGCGGAAATGCGGCGCATGCGCGGGAGCGTCAGCGGCCGCTGTCAGTTTCCCCGCGCATGCGCGGGAGCGTCAGCGGCCGCCGAAAGTTTCCCGCGCATGCGCAGTGGGGAGAGTCTCTTCCGCCTCCGCCATGGTGGAGGCCGTAGCGGAGGCGGAAGGGAAAGAGTGCCCCCACGGCACAGGCCCGCCCGCGGATCGGTGGGCCCCGATCGCGGGCCAGGCCACCGTGGGGGCACCCCCCGGGGTCAGATCGCCCCGCGCCCCCCCCCAGGACCCCGGAGCCCGCCCACGCTGCCTGGTCCCGCCGGTAAATACCAGGTTTGATTTACGTCGGCGGGACAGGCAGTTTCTGGGCGGGACTTCGGCCCATCCGGGCCGGAGAATCCAGCGGGGGGTCCCGCCAACCGGCGCGGCTGGATTCCCGCCCCCGCCCAATCTCCGGGAGCGGAGACTTCGGCGGGGGCGGGGGCGGGATTCACGGCGGCCAACGGCCATTCTCCGACCCGGCGGGGGGTCGGAGAATGACGCCCCATATACGGAAGAGGAATCTGAGAGTATACCAGAGTGTTATTACCGTAAAAATGATGTCTTGATGAGAAAATGGAGACCTGTACATATGCAGGCGGATGAAAAGTGGGCAGAAGTTCATCAAGTAGTATTGCCGGTAGGGTATAGAAAGGAGGTGTTGCGAGTTGCACATGAGGTACCAGTGGGAGGTCATTTGGGAATAAGGAAAACTCAAGCTAAAATCCAGAAACATTTTTATTGGCCTGGACTACATAAAGATGTAGTTAAATTTTGTCAATCATGGCACACGTGTCAAGTGATAGAGAAACCTCAAGCAGTGATAAAACTGGCGCCCTTAATACCATTCCAGCATTTGAGGAGCCTTTTACGAGGATCATAATTGATTGTGTAGGACCGCTTCCTAAAACAAAAAATGGGAATCAATATCTTTTGACTATAATGGATGTGTCAACTAGGTTTCCAGAGGCCATTCCAATACGTAATATTACAGCTAAAAGGATTGTGGAGGAGTTACTTAAATTCTTTACTGGATATGGAGTACCCACAGAAAGTCAATTGGATCAAGGATCAAATTTTACTTAAAAGTTATTCAAAGAAGTTATGGATAGCTTAGGAATGAAACAATTTAAATCAACTGCGTACCATCCAGAATCGCAGGGAGCATTAGAAAGGTGGCATCAGATATTAAAGACAATGTTGAGGGCGTATTGTCAAGATTATCCAGAGGATTGGGATAAAGGAATCCCATTCGTATTGTTTGCAATTAGGGATGCACCTAATGAGTCTACCAAATTTAGTCCTTTTGAACTAATTTTTGATCATGAGGTAAGAGGACCACTTAAATTGATTAAGGAAAAATTGGTGGGTGAGAAATCGGAAATTACATTATTGGATTACGTGTCAAATTTTAGGGAACAATTAAATAGAGCAGGTGAATTGGCTAGAAACATTTGAAAGTTGCACAAAATGTGATGAAACGGGTAGCGGACAAGAAATCCAAAGTTCGCAGTTTTGCCAGTGGGGATAAAGTTTTAGTGTTGTTACCAGTGGTAGGTGAGCTTTTAAAAGCTAGGTTTTGTGGACCATATCAGATTGAAAGGAAATTAAAGTGAGGTGAATTATGTGGTACAAACACCAGATAGGAGGAAGACTCACCAAGTGTGTCATGTGAATATGCTTAAAAGGTACTTTGAAAGGGAACGAGAGAAAAAGAAGGTTTTAATGATTCTAACTCAAAGTGAAGAACCAAATCCAGATGACTGTGAATTTGACATACCTCAAATTAAATTGGAAAACGTGGATGTTCTTAAAAATTGGGATGCATTGTTAAGTTACCTTCCAGAGGAAAAACAAACTGACCTGAAAGAGTTATTGATATCACATGGGCAAGTTTGTAGAGATAAATTGGGAAGTACTAAAATGGCTATACATGATGTAGATGTGGGAAATGCTGTTCCTATCAAACAACATCCATATAGACTTAATCCTTTAAAATTGGCACAGGTTAACAAAGAGATTGAGAGTATGCTTAAAAATGGCATAATTGAAGTGGGTTGCAGCCAATGGAGCTCACCCATAGTGATGGTACCTAAACCAGACGGTACCCAATGGTTGTGTGTGGACTATCGAAAGGTGAATGCAGTTACAAGAACGGACTCTTCTCCTATCCCACGTTTGGAGGATTGCATTGAGAAAGTGGGACAATCCGCTTTTATTTCCAAATTGGATTTACTGAAAGGTTGCTGGCAAGTACTTTTATCTGAAAGGGCGAAGGAGATTTCAGCTTTTGTGACTCCAGATGGTATATACCAATTCAAAGTTATGCCATTTGGCATGAAAAACGCCCCAGCAACATTTCAACGGTTAACTAATACAGTCATTTCAGGATTACCCAATTGTGCGGTATACATCAACGATCTGGTAGTTTTCAGCCAGACATGGAAAGAACATTTAAAACATCTGAGGGAGTTATTTGATCGACTTCAGGAGGAGGAGGCGGGTTTGGTGATAAACCTAGCCAAAAGTGAATTTGGAAAAGCCCAAGTCACTTTCCTTGGCCATACAATCGGACAGGGTCGAATGGTCCCACGGGATGTGAAAACAAAAGTTATTGGGGAGTTTCCGATACCCTCGACACGATGGGAAATAATGCGATTTCTTGGTATGAGTGGATTTTACTGGAAATTTGTACTGAATTTTAGCAGTGTGGTCGCTCCACTGATGGACTTGCTCAAGAAGCACAACAAATTCCAATGGACAGCGGAGTTGCAACAGGCATTTGACGGCCTGAAGGCTGTGTTAACCACGGCTCCTGTGTGAGCCATCCCCAATTATACCCAACCATTCAAAGTGGCTGTTGATGCGAGTGATGTGGGCGTAGGTGCGGTGCTTCTACAAGACGACAGCGAAGGGCTCGAGCGGCCTGTTGGTTATTTTTCAAAGAAATTGAATTCTCACCAGAAAAAGTATTCGACGATTGAGAAGGAGACTTTGAGTTTGGTGCTGGCTTTGCAACATTTTCACATTTATGTGACCAGCAATCCGTCTGACACAATGGTATATACTGATCATAATCCTTTGACGTTTTTGGAGCGATTCCGGAATAACAATGCAAGGCTGTTTCGCTGGAGTTTACTGTTGCAGCCATTTCATTTAAAAATAGTACATGTGGCAAGACGGGAAAACGTGATCGCCGATGCTTTGTCACGAATGTGATCAATTGAGAAGGTTTTCGGTTGGAGGACGAAGAATGAAGAAAAATGGACTATATTATTATACCTGTCTGAGTGTGTTGTTTTCTTTAAATGAAAATGTATATTTACTGTGTGCATTTCTTAGTGGATGGTGCAAAAGTGAAAAATGAAACCATCTTGAAGTTGATGGCTTTTTTTTCTTGGGGGGAGGTGTCATGTGAGAGTACCTTTAAGACATGGATGTTTAAGCAATGTACCTTTAAGAAAACAGTGATGTCAGAGAGTGGGTGGAGCTGAGCAGTTCAGCCATTTTGAAGTTTCAGTTTGGAGGAAAAGAGCTTGGGGGGTGTCTGTTTTGCAGTGAGCTGGATTTGCTGTGATCTCTGCCATGAAAGACTATCTCTGGATCATTTGGGTGATTTAAACTTATAATAGTGAAGCCTTTAACCTGATGTGATTCTGTTTAAAGGTGTTAAGTCTCTTGGAAGTTTGAAGGAACATTTTGCGGAATTATTTTCTGTTGCAATATTTTCTGAGTTATCTTTGAAGTAAGGGGTGTTAAGAGATCCAATGTTTATTTAAGATGTTAAGTTGAGTTCATGGAATAAACAGTGTTTGGTGTTTAAAAACCCACGTGTCCATAATTGTAATCCCACACCTAGGGAACAAGCCGTGTACTGGGAAAAGCAACAAATCCATTAAAGGGAGAGGTACGTCGAACTCCATGATACATTTTGGGGTTCTGAAAACGCCTCGCCCATAACAACCCCAACCCCCTAAACCCCAACCCCCTAAACCTCAACACCCTAAACCTCCACCCCCTAAACCCCCAACCCCAAAACCCAACCCACTAAACCCCCAACCCCACTCCTTTAACCCCTACCCCTTAAACCCCACACCAAACTTCCACCCTCACCCTTAACCCTCACCCCTAAACCCCAACCCCTCTTTCCTAAACCCAGCCCCTTAACCCCCACTCCCTAAACCCAACCCCCTTACCCTCACCCCCTTAACCTCAATCCCTCAGTCTCACCCCCAAACCCCATTCCCTTGACCCCCTTCACGCCAATCCTTCACTCATCCCCAACCACTCACCCTCACCCCCTAAATCCCCACCTCTAAGCCACACCCCTTAACCCCTACCTCCTCACTCTCACCCCAACCCCTCACCCACAAAACCCTCACCCCCTGAAACCCCACCCTCTCACTCCCATCCCCTATACACCCTTACCCCCTAAACACCCACCCTCTCACCCCCACCTCCTAAGCCTCCTCATCCTCATTGCCTAATCCCCATCCCTACACCAACCCCTAAACACACACCCCTAAACCCCACCCTTTCACCCCCTAAAGCCCCACCCATTATCCTCACTCCCACCCCCTCATCCTCACCCATCTTCTCACTCCCAATCTCCTAAACCATCACTCGTTATTCTCATCCTCCCCACTCTTTGACCCCCACAACCTACCCCCAACCCCCCAACCTGCTCCACCACTCCTTCACCCTCAGCCTAACATCCTTAAACCCCCACCCCTTCATTCCCCACCATCTCATACCTTAATCCCCAACCATCGCACGCCCATCCTAAACCCCACCCTCTCACACTCACCCCTAAATCCCCTGCACAATTCACTCTCCCCTCACCTTTACGCCCTTACACTACACTCCTCGCACCCACTCCCAACACCCCACTCCCTCAACCCCTAACCCCACATCACTCCTCATCGCATCCTCTGAACACCCTCACAATCAAAGCCCCCCCCTCCTAACGTCCCATCCCTCTCACTTACCAATTTCCCACCACAAACCCATTCCCTAACCCCACACACCTCACCCACTCCCGCCTCCTACATCCCTCCCCACCCTGCAATGGGCTGCCCATTGATGTAAAACAATGGTTGTGGGTATTCCATGGGGTTATAGTCCTTCTCTCTGTAAAACCTATTCTGTGAGGTCACAAGACAGAGTGGGGTGAAACATAATTCTCCAGGGGATGAGGATTTAGCTGCTTATTTCCTGCAAGGTTTACAATACCTGCTTAATAACCTGCCTTTAATTAAAGATGAGCAGATGTCAGGGATTTATGGCTCAGAGTTCAGAACCAGCGTTATGCACAACATAATTGAGAAAGTTTGAGAAGAAAAGAAGAAAGGAAGTAAAAGTGACACTTGCAGGAAGTGAGTACTCGAGCAAGGTTTTTTAAATATATCACTGGCTGCAGCGTCCAGTATCAATCAGCCTGAACAGCAATGAGGTGAAGGAAATGAGACTCCAGAATTACGCCGGGAGACAGAAAGTTTAAATTTCCCATTTTAAAGTTGCACATGTCTTTTTTACATTTCATGATAAAACCCTGTGCCACATTAACACTGGGAATTGAGCCGGTTGCGGCGATGACCAGCGAAGCCGCACGTTTCGGCGGCTCCAGCTCGAACGGACCTTTGGGCTCTTTTAAGAGCCCCAACGGGAAATTCTTTCGGGCCGAAACGCGGTGTGGGGTGAGGCAACAGGGAGTCCCCCCCCCCCCCCCCCCCCCCCCCCGCCCCCAGCGAAAAATAATAATATCGGCGGGAGCGGCCAGATCTCGAAGAATCCTCGAGGGCAGGGGCAGAAGGAAGAAAGGAGCACGATGGCGTCAGAGGGAGCCCAGGCGACATGGGGACCGGACCAGGATGAATTTTTAAGACGGTGTGTGGAGCTGCTAAAAAAGGAGGTGCTGGCCCCGATGCTACAAGCAATTGAGGGGCTTAAGGAGACACAAAAGGCCCAGGAGGTGGAGCTCCGCGTGGTGGAGCAGAAGGTGACTGACAACGAGGACGAGATCCTGGGCCTAGCGGTCAAAATGCAGACGCACGAGGCGCTGCATAAGAAGTGCACCGAAAGGATTGAAGTCCTAGAAAACAGATCACGGAGAAAGAACCTCCGGATCCTGGGTCTTCCCGAGGGAGTGGAAGGAGCTGACGGCGGGGCTTACATGAGCATGGTGCTACGCTCGCTAATGGGAGCTGAGGCCCCCTCGGGCCCCTTGGAAGTGGAAGGGGCCCATCGGGTCCCTGTGAGGAGACCAAAGGCGGGAGAACCACCTCGGGCGATGATCGTGCGATTTCACCGCTTCAATGACAGAGAGGTGGTTCTGAGATGGGCCAAGAAGGTACGAAGTAGTACATGGGAGAATGCGGTGATACGAGTGTATCAGGATTGGAGTGCGGAGGTGGCGAGAAGGATGGCGAGCTTCAATCGAGCCAAGGAGGTGCTGCACAAGAAGAAAGTGAAGTTCGGGATGTTGCAGCCGGCGCGACTGTGGGTCACGCACCAGGAGAGGCATCACTCCTTCGAAACGGCGGAAGAAGCATGGACCTTCATTCAAAACGAGAAACTGGATCAGAACTGAGGGACTGATGTTGGAGGGGAAACGACAATGCTGATGTATATAGAGATGTAAATTGGGGCGGGGGGACATTGAGAAATGTGGGCGCCGGTGGGGGGGAAGAAGAGGCTCAGGCGGGGGATGGGGAATGGGATAGGGGCGGCAGAGGGAGCTGCGCCACGAGGGGCGGGACGGCTCTAGAGAACACGAGGTTTTTTTTTCTCGTTCCCGCGTCAGAAAGATGATGGCGGGAAGATAGGCGCAAGGTGGATGGGAGTTCCTCACACGGGGGGGTCAAGGAGAGAGCGGGAGAAGCCATGGTCAGTTGAAGTCAGCTGACTTTCGGAAGCAATATGGGGGGAGTAACCATGCTAGATGGGGGTCCAGTGGGGGGGGGGGGGAAGGGAGGCGGGATAACTGGGTTGCTGCTGCGGAGATCGAAAGGGAACTGGTAAAAGAAAAGGTGGTCGGGGCGGGAATGCGCCGCCTGGGGGACGGGTGGGTGCGCGGAACCGGGACGTGGGACTGGCCCAGAGAGGGTGAAGGCTAGTCGACAGGGGAGGGGGGCGGGCAGCCCCCCAGTCCGGCTGATCACATGGAACGTGAGAGGCCTAAATGATTAAGAGGGCCCGAGTGTTCGCGCACTTAAAAGGACTAAGGGCAGACGTGGCCATGCTTCAAGAGACGCACCTGAAGGTGGCGGACCAGGTTAGGTTAAGGAAAGGATGGGTGGGACAGGTGTTCCACTCAGGGCTGGACGCAAAGAATAGAGGGGTGCCATATTGGTGGGGAAACGGGTGTCGTTCGAGGCTAGGAACATTGTAGCGGACAGCGGTGGCAGATATGTGATGGTGAGTGGCAGACTGCAGGGAATGGAGGTTGTGTTGGTTAATGTATATGCCCCGAATTAGGACGGTGCGGGATTTATGAAGCGGATGCTGGGACGTATCCCGGACCTGGAGGTAGGAAACCTGGTAATGTGGGGGGACTTCAACACCGTGCTGGACCCAGAGTTAGATAGATCTAGATCTAGGACCAGAAGAAGGCCGGCAGCGGCCAAGGTGCTTAGGGGGTTTATGGACCAAATGGGGGGAGTGGATCCGTGGCGATTTGTTAGGCCGATGGCCAAAGAGTTCTCCTTCTTCTCCCATGTCCATAAGGTGTACTCCCGGATAGATTTCTTCGTTTTGGGAAGGTCACTGATTTCGAGGGTGGAAGGAACTGAGTACTCGGCCATAGCTGTTTCAGACCATGCCCCACACTGGGTGGATCTGGAACTAGGAGAGGAGAGGGAGCAGCGTCCACTCTGGCGACTAGATGTGGGATTATTGGCGGACGAGGGAGTCTGCGGAAGGGTCCGGGGATGTATCGAAAGGTACCTGGAGGCCAATGACGACGGGGAGGTCCGAGTGGGAGTAGTATGGGAAGCACTGAAGGCGGTGGTCAGGGGAGAGTTGATCTCCATCAGGGCTCACAAGGGGAAAACAGAGGCCAAAGAAAGGGAAAGATTACTGGGGGAGATTCTGAGGGTAGATAAAAAATATGCGGAGACTCTGGATGAAGGACTATACAGGGAGAGGCGACGACTCCAGACGGAGTTCGACCTGCTGACCACAGGGAGGGCGGAGGCACAGTGGAGGAAGGCACAGGGGGCGATGTATGAATATGGGGAAAAGGCGAGTCGCCTGTTGGCCCACCAGCTTCGAAAGAGGACAGCGGCGAGGGAGATAGGGGGAGTTAAGGATGAAACCGGAGCCACGGTGCGGAGAGCAGGGAAGATAAAAGAGGTGTTTAAGACCTTTTACGAGAGGTTATATAGGTCCCAACCCCCGGAGGGAAAAGAGGGGATGCAGCAGTTTCTGGACCAACTAAGTTTCCCGAAGGTGGAGGAGCAGGAGGTGGAAGGCCTGGGGGCGCCAATTGGGGTGGACGAGGTGACCAAAGGGCTGGGGAACATGCAGGCAGGGAAGGCCCCGGGACCAGATGGGTTCCTGGTGGAATTCTATAGAAAATATGTGGACTTGTTGGCCCCGCTGCTGGTAAGAACCTTTAACGAGGCCAGTGAAGGGGGGGGCCCTACCCCCGACAATGTCGGAGGCGACGATATCACTAATCTTGAAGCGAGATAAAGACCCGCTGCAATGCGGGTCCTCTCGGCCTATCGCTCTCCTAAATGTGGACGCCAAGTTGCTGGCAAAGGTGCTGGCAATGAGGATAGAGGATTGTGTCCCGGGGGTGGTGCACGAAGACCAGACAGGGTTCGTGAAGGGGAGACAATTGAATGCAAACGTGCGACGGCTATTGGGGGTGATAATGACGCCCCCAGCAGAGGGGGAGGCAGAGATAGTGGCGGCAATGGATGCAGAGAAGGCATTTGATAGGGTAGAGTGGGAGTACCTATGGGAGGTGCTGAGGTGGTTCGGGTTCGGGGAGGGGTTTGTCAGCTGGGTTAAACTCCTCTATGGGGCCCCAACGGCAAGTGTAGTCACAAATCGGCAAAGGTCGGAGTATTTTCGACTACACAGGGGAACAAGACAGGGATGCCCGCTGTCCCCATTACTGTTCGCGCTGGCAATTGAACCACTGGCCATAGCGCTGAGAGACTCCAGGAAATGGAGAGGGGTGGTTAGAGGGGGAGAGGAACA
Source organism: Scyliorhinus torazame (assembly GCF_047496885.1). NCBI lineage: Eukaryota > Metazoa > Chordata > Chondrichthyes > Carcharhiniformes > Scyliorhinidae > Scyliorhinus > Scyliorhinus torazame. Next base: position 4,716,371 of record NC_092716.1, read on the forward strand.
CCGAGTGTCACTCTACGCGGATGACCTACTGCTGTATGTGACGGATCCAGTGGGGGGGGATGACAGAGGTCATGCCGATATTGAGGGAGTTTGGAGATTTCTCGGGATATAGGCTTAACATGGGAAAGAGTGAGCTTTTCGTGGTACACCCTGGGGACCAGAGTAGAGAGATAGAAGGCCTGCCGCTAAGAAGAATGGAAAGAAACTTCCGATACCTGGGGATTCAGATAGCCAGGAGCTGGGGAACCTTACACAGGCTCAATCTGACACGGCTGGTGGAACAAATGGAAGAGGATTTCAAAAGGTGGGACATGCAGCCGCTGTCACTGGCGGGCAGAGTGCAGGCGATTAAGATGATGGCCCTCCCGAGGTTCCTATTTGTGTTCCAATGTCTCCCTATACTGATCACTAAGGCCTTTTTCAAAAAAATAGATAGGAGCATCATGAGCTTCGTGTGGACAGGGAAGGCCCCGAGGGTAAGGAGGGGGTTCCTACAATGTAGTAGAGACAGAGGGGGACTGGCATTGCCGAATTTGGGCGACTACTATTGGGCCGCCAACATGTCGATGATCCGTAAATGGATGATAGAGGGAGAGGGAGCGGCGTGGAAAAGGTTGGAGATGATGTCCTGCAAAGGAACAAGCTTAAAAGCGCTGGTGACGGCGCCATTACCGCTCTCCCCGAAAAAGTTTACCACGGACCCAGTGGTGGCGGCAACATTAAGTATCTGGGGGCAATGGAGGCGCAGAGGGGTGTTCTGGGAGCCTCGGTGTGGTCCCCGATCAGGAACAACCATAGGTTTGCCCCAGGGAGGCTGGACGGAGGATTCCAGAGCTGGCACCGGGCAGGAATCAGGAGAGTGGCAGACTTATTTATAGATGGGACGTTTGCGAGCTTGGGAGCGCTAGAGGAAAAGTATGAGCTGCCCCTGGGAAATATCTTTAGGTATATGCAGGTGAGAGCGTTCACGAGACAACTGGTGAGGGAATTTCCGCTGCTCCCGACACAAGGGATCCAGGACAGGGTACTTTCGGGGGTGTGGGTCGGGGAGGGCAAAGTGTCCGAGATATACCGGGAGATGAGAGAAGAGGGGGGGAGGAGCTGGTGGACGAACTGAAGGGAAAATGGGAAGAAGAGCTCGGGGAGGAGATTGAGGAGGGTTTGTGGGCTGATGCCCTAAGTAGGGTAAATTCCTCTTCCTCGTGTGCCAGGCTTAGCCTGATCCAATTTAAGGTGCTGCATAGAGCACACACAACGGGAGCGAGGTTGAGCAGGTTCTTCGGAGTGGAGGACAAGTGCGGGAGGTGCGGGGGAAGCCCGGCGAACCACACACATATGTTTTGGTCATGCCCGGCACTGGAGGGGTATTGGGAGTGACGGGAGTGATCTTGAAGGTGGTGAAGGTCCGGGTCAAGCCAAGCTGGGGGTTAGCTATATTTGGGGTAGCGGATGAGCCGGGAGTGCAGGAGGCAAAAGAGGCCGATATTGTGGCCTTTGCGTCCCGAGTAGCCCGGCGCAGGATTTTACTCATGTGGAAGGAAGCAAAACCCCCCGGCGTGGAGGCCTGGATAAACGATATGGCGGGGTTCATAAAACTGGAGCGGATTAAGTTTGCGCTGAGAGGATCGACTCAAGGGTTCACCAGGCGGCGGCAACCGTTCCTCGATTATCTAGCGGAACGTTAGGGGGGAAGATAGATAGCCAGCAGCAGCAGCCCGGGGGGGGGGGTAAATTGTTTGTGTTCTAGATGGGGAGAGGAGGTGGGGGAGCATTACTTCGTGTTATTTGGTTATTTTATTATATTATTTGAACAATGTTATGTATCAGTTATCACGTTACCATTTTTGTTGATTTGTAAGGGGAAAAAATTGTGTTTGAAAACTTTAATAAAATATATTTTCAAAAAAAAAATGGGAATTGAAATGGTGCTTGTCAAGGTGAATAGCCACAGGGGTATGGATGTTCCCAGTGTTACAGGACAAGAAGACACTACACGGGACTAGATACAGAAAAAAGCTCCCTCTACACTGTCCCCATCAAACACTCCCAGGACAGGTACAGCACGGGGTTAGATACAGAGTAAAGCTCCCTCTACACTGTCCCCATCAAACACTCCCAGGACAGGTACAGCACGGGGTTAGATACAGAGTAAAGCTCCCCCTACACTGCACCCATCAAACAATCCCGGGACAGGCACAGCATGGGATTAGATACAGAGTAAAGCTTCCTCTGCACTGTCCCCATCAAACACTCCCAGGCCAGGTACAGCACGAGGTTAGATACAGAGTAAAGCTCCCTCTACACTGTCCCCATCAAAGACTCCCAGGACAGGAACAGCACGGGGTTAGATACAGAGTAAAGCTCCCTCAACACAGTCCCCATCAAACACTCCCAGGACAGGTACAGCACGGGGTTAGATACAGAGTAAAGATTCCTCTGCACTGTCCCCATCAAACACTCCCAGGCCAGGTACAGCACGAGGTTAGATACAGAGTAAAGCTCCCTCTACACTGTCCCCATCAAACACTTCCAGGACACGTACAGCACAGGGTTAGATACAGAGTAAAGCTCCCTCTACACTGCCCCCATCAAACACACCCAGGACAGGTACAGCACGGGGTTAGATACAGAGTGAAGCTCCCTCTACGCTGTCCCCATCAAACAGTCCCAGGACACGTACAGCACGGGGTTAGATACAGAGTAAAGCTCCCTCTACACTGTCCCCATCAAACACTCCCAGGGCACGTACAGCACAGGGTTAGATACAGAGTGAAGCTCCCTCTACACTGTCCCCATCAAACACTACCAAGACAGGTATAGAACGGGGTTAGATACAGAGTAAAGCTCCCTCTACACTGTCCCGTCAAACACTCCCAGGCCAGGTACAGTACGGGGTTAGATACAGAGTAAAGCTCCCTCTACACTGTCCCCATCAAACACTCCCAGGACACGTACAGCACGGGGTTAGATACAGATTAAAGCTCCCTCTACACTGTCCCCATCAAACACTCCCAGGACACGTACAGCACGGGGTTAAATACAGAGTGAAGCTCCCTCTACACTGCCCCCATCAAACACTCCCAGGACAGGTACAGCATGGGGTTAGATACAGAGTGAAGCTCCCTCTACACTGTCCCCAGCAAACACTCCCAGGACAGGTACAGCACGGGGTTAGATACAGAGTAAAGCTCCCTCTACACTGTCCCCATCAAACACTCCCAGGACACGTACAGCACGGGGTTAGATACAGAGGTCTGTCTCTCCTGGATTCTGTAACTGTGCTGGAGCAGTTGCTGAATTTGATTATTTGATGATTTCTGACACATTTACAGACAAGGCCATGACCCTGTCGAACATTGTTCTACATCTTAGTCAATATTTTACCAAAGACTGTTCCATTCCCCTTGTCCAGAACTCTAATCATCAGTTTCTCATCGGCAGCAGATAACTGCGAATGAGTTCCAAACACTCTAATCTAATCTGGGCTTCAGATGATGCCTTGAGAGGTTTATTAACATCATCTGGATTCCACAGATTAGATTGCTGCCTTGGAGTCAGTCGCTACGCACTCTGATTTTATAGAATACACGCTGGACTATCTCCTGAGTGTCAAAGAGTTCATTCTTCTGGCTGGAACAGCGTCAGCCCCCGTCTGCTGTCCCTGTTCCAATACCAGGCCAGTGAAACCCTGGGTTGAAACCCGGGACTGAGTTAGCTGCCCCCTTTGATGCTCATTGTCAAGGATCGCGTGTGTTACACGTGCAAAACAAATGCCTGAGTGGGAGGATAGACATTTAATTTGATTTTTGATTTGATTTGATTTATTTTCACATATACCGAGGTACAGTGAAAAATATTTTTCTGCAGGCAAGGGAACGTACACAGTATGTTTACAGGAGCTAGAAGAGAATCTGAAATGTTTAAGAACAGTGATTGTCAAGCTTGTTGTGTATCGTGCAGCACAACCCACGGGGGTAGTCAGCGTCCTGTCGATCGTAGAAAACTGATAGTCCAGGCGAAAAGCACCACTTGCAGCCTAAAGCCTATTGGTGTTGGAACTGGAAGGGGTCAGATTCACCAGAATGAAACTATGGATTAAATTATGGGGCGAAATTCTCCGTAATCGGCGCGATGTCCGCCGACCGGCGCCAAAAACGGCGCAAATCAGTCCGGCATCGCGCCGCCCCAAAGGTGCAGAATCCTCCGCACCTTGAGCGGCCGAGCCCTAACCTTGAGGGGCTAGGCCCGCGCCGGACTGATTTCCGCCCCGCCAGCTGGCGGGAAAGGCCTTTGGTGCCCCGCCAGCTGGCGCGGAAATGACATTGCCGGGCGGCGCATGCGCGGGAGCGTCAGCGGCCGCTCACGGCATCCCCGCGCATGCGCAGTGGGGGGGGTCTCTTCCACCTCCGCCATGGTGGAGACCGTGGCGAAGGCGGAAGGAAAAGAGTGCCCCCACGTCAGAGGCCCGCCCGCGGATCGGTGGGCCCCGATCGCGGGCCAGGCCACCGTGGGGGCACCCCCCGGGGCCAGATCGCCCCGCGCCCCCCCCCCCCAGGACCTCGGAGCCCGCCCACGCCGCCTTGTCCCGCTGGTAAGAGAGGCGGTTTAATCACGCCGGCGGGACAGGCATTCCAGCAGCGGGACTTCGGCCCATCTGGGCTGGAGAATCGCCGGGGGGGGGGGCCGCCAACCGGCGCGGCGCGATTCCCGCCCTCGCCGAATATCCGGTGCCGGAGACTTCGGCAACCGGCGGGGGCAGGATTCACGCCAGCCCCCGGCGATTCTCCGACCCGGCGGTGGGGTCAGAGAACTCGCCCAGGGTGTCAGATTCCGTGTAAAATATGCTGTAAATCCCTGTTTATTTCCATCAATTCATTTTAATTTCTTCCATTGATCTGGTTCCCCCTCACAATTGTCCCCCCCCCCCCACTTGGGCCATCTGTTCCCTATTGTCCTTTTATACACTGCTCACCTTTGTTCTGCCATTATCGCAGCCTGATCTATCACGGTAGCACTGTGGTTAGTACTGTGGCTTCACAGCGCCAGGGTCCCAGGTTCGATTCCCAGCTTGGGTCACTGTCTGTGCGGAGTCTGCACGTTCTCCCCGTGTCTGCGTGGGTCTCCTCCGGGTGCTCCGGTTTCCTCCCACAAGTCCCGAAAGACGTGCTGTTAGGTGAATTGGACATTCTGAATTCTCCCTCTGTGTACCCGAACAGGCGCCGGAATGTGGCGACTAGGGGATTTTCACAGTAACTTCATTGCAGTGTTAATGTCAGCCGACTTGTGACAATAAAGAACATAAGAACTAGGAGCAGGACAAGGCCATCTGGCCCCTCGAGCCTGCTCCGCCATTCAATGAGATCATGGCTGATCTTTTGTGGACTCAGCTCCACTTTCTGGCCCGAACACCATAACCCTTAATCCCTTTATTCTTCAAAAAACTATCTATCTTTATCTTGAAAAGATTACTATTATAATGTGCCACTACCAGTACCCTTCTTAGTTATTATCACACCCATTTACATTCCTCTTGTCTTTCTGTCCGTGAAATCTTTGTCAATCTTCACTTGTGGCTGGTCCTCTTTCCATCCCCACTGCTCCAGGCCCCCCCCAATCACCCCCCACCCAATCACCCCCCCACCCCCAATCACCACCCCCCCACCCCCCCAATCACCAACCCCCCACCCAATCACCCCCCCACCCCCAATCACCACCCCCCCACCCCCCCAATCACCAACCCCCCACCCCCAATCACCACACCCCCACCCCCAATCACCACCACCCCACCCCCACACCCCCAATCACCAACCCCCCCACTTCCAATCACCACACCCCCACCCCCAATCACCACCACCCCACCCCCCCACCCCCAATCACCAACCCCCCCACCTCCAATCACCCCCCACTCCCCCAATCACCAACCCCCACCCCTCCAATCACCACCCCCCACCCCAAATCACCACCATCCCACCCCCCACCCCCAATCACCACCCCCCACCCCCCAATCACCAACCCCCCACCCCCCAATCACCAACCCCCCACCCCCAATCACCAACACCCCCCCAATCACCAACACCCCCACCCCCAATCACCACCCCCCAATCCCCCACCCCCAATCACCACCCGCCCACCCCCAATCACCACCACCCCCACCACCCCCACCCCCAATCACCACCCCCCCACCCCCCCAATCACCAAACCCCACCCCCCCACCCACCAACCCCGCCACCCCTCCAATCACCAAACCCCCACCCCCCCAATCACCAACTCCCCACCCCCAATCACCACCCCCCCACCCCCAATCACCCTCCACACCCCCAATGTGGTTTGGATTAGATTGGATTTGTTTATTGTCGCGTGTACCGAGGTACAGTGAAAAGTATTTTTCTGCGAGCAGCTCAACAGATCATTAAGTACATGAGAAGAAAAGGGAATAAAAGAAAATACATAATAGGGCAACACAAGGTATGTGGCGGACTCTGAATGGCAAGTAGGGATGGGCAGTAAATGTTGTGCCAGCTGACAACATCCACATCCCATGAATGAGTTTTTAAAATGTTGTGAGATTTGCTGAGATTGTCCAGTATTTTCTGGTTTTGTTTCAGATTCCAGCATCCGCAGTAATTTGCTTTTATGCAGTATACACTCGTGACTGAGAACGCTGGGGAGTGATTTTATTGAGGTGTTTAAAATGCAGAAGGGCTTCAAGGGGCAGCGCAGTGGCTAGCACTGCTGCCTCATGTGGTAGTACCAGGTATTGCGGTACCTAAGAGGCTGATGACCATTGGTTAGACCCAGGAGTCTACCATTGGCTGTTGTATGTAGCTCCGCCCTGACAGGCGGAGTATAGGAAACGGTGCCGTCCCAGCAGCCTTCACTTTCTGTACCGAAGCTGCTGGGGAACAGGTTCTAGTGGATTAAAGCCTTCAGTTATGAAATCACTTTGTCTTGAGTGTAATTGATTGTGCATCAATTTAATCTACTAGAATTAAGCTGGATGGATGGATCTCCGAATCAAACCGGAGTGCCTACAACTCAGCCTCCACGCGGAGAACTCGGCTGCAATATTTAAACCCTGGCTGGCGTGCTTTAAAGGCTACCTCGAGACGGCCGGAGGCACCCCCAAAGAAGGACAGAAAATGCATCTCCTGCGCTCAAGGGTCAGCCCTGGGATCTACCCCCTTTTCGAGGAGGCGGACGCTATGATGCCGCGATCGAACTGCTAGAAGGACATTATATCCGCCCTGTAAATCAGGTCTACGCACGTCACCTGCTTGCAACTAGATGGCAAAGCCCCGGGGAATCGTTGGAAGATTTCTACCGGACGCTACTGGAGCTGGGCCGAAACTGTGGCTGCCCGCAAGTTTCGGGGAGCGAGCACACGGACCTTTTAATCAGGGATGCTTTCATAGCAGGTATGAGCTCCTCAGATATCCGCCGAAGACTCCTAGAAAGGGACACCCTGGGACTTAGAGAGGCACGGGGCCTGGCAGGGTCCATGGACGTTGCCTACAAAAACGCGCAGTCCTATGCGCCCGACCGCGCGTGCACCCCGCAGCGGCAGCCCCACAGACCTTCCCCCTGACCCCGCAGGCCTGCGCTGCGAGACGGCCCGCTAACGTTGCCAGGCCACGCTGTTTCTTCTGCGGGCAGGCGAATCATCCCCTCCCGCTCTGCCCGGCCCGCACCGTCACCTGCAAAGGGTGCGGCAAGAAGGGCCACTTGGTGGGGGTCTGCCTGGCCCGCACCGTGGCCGCAGTTTCCAGAAACTCCGGAGTGCCACGGCAACCCCCATTTCAGGCCCCGACCGGCCTGCGCTCACCGCCACCCCCCTATCCTATGGCCACGTGTGACCCACGGGTGCGGCCAGCTTGCCCTCCGGACACCACGCTGGACGGGTGGGCGCCGCCATTTTGTCCATCCCTGCTGCCATCTTACTTCATCCCCGGACACCATGTGCGACCCATGGGTGACGCCATCTTGGATACCCCAAGCCCCCAGCTTGGCCGACTACACGCTGCCCGATCAGAACTCGCAATTGCTTCATCTTGCCTCGGTGACACTGGACCAAAGTCGACCCCGGACACTCGCAATGGCTACAACGACGGTCTTCATCAACGGCCACGAGACGTCTTGCCTGATTGACTTTGGGAGCACGGAAAGCTTTGTTCACCCCGACAAGGAAGTCCTCCTCCAGGACCTCGCTCCCAACCTGGCTAGCGACACCCGGACCCATCCTGCTTTGGAAGCACGTGCGGGCGCACAAGTGGGACCCGTTGGTTGAGAGGGCCCACCTGCTGCACGCTAACCCCCAGTACACCTGCGTGGCGTTCCCTGACGGCCGGCAAGATACAGTCTCCCTTCGGGACCTGGCGCCCGCCGGAACCCCACGTGCACCCGAACCATTAACCCCCCCCCCCCCACAGCAGTGGGAGGGGTCAGTACTCCCGCCGCTCCTGCCTAGGCCCGCCCACCCACCGACGCCCCCTACAGGCGCCCCCCCCCCCCCCCGTGTCAACCGTTTGCCCCAACAGCGCCGCCTAGGGGTGACGAAGCTGCCAGGGAGGACGAAACCACGCTCCCGGAGTCGCAACCACCGGGACCCCCACCAGGATCACCACCGAAGCCCAGACGCTCCAGAAGGACGACCAGACCACCCGATCGACTGATTGCTTCACTGTGAACACTTTGCAAATATCCTCGACCCCACGGTACCTCCATACCTGGTCATACCAAGCTAAAGGCGACTGTTACCACTGGCCACCACCACCGCGAGACTCTTTTTTTAACAGGGGGAGAATGTGGTAGTACCAGGTATTGCGGTACCTAAGAGGCTGATGACCATTGGTTAGACCCAGGAGTCTACCATTGGCTGTTGTACGTAGCTCCGCCCTGACAGGCGGAGTATAAGAAACGGTGCCGTCCCAGCAGCCTTCACTTTCTGTACCGAAGCTGCTGGGGAACAAGTTCTAGTAGATTAAAGCCTTCAGTTATGAAATCACTTCGTCTTGAGTGTAGTTGATCGCGCATCACCTCACAGCACCAGGGACCCAGGTTCGATTCCAGCCTCAGGTGACTGTCTGTGCGGAGTCTGCACATTCTCCCCGTTTCTGCGTGGGTTTCCTCTGGGTGCTCCGGTTTCCTTCCACAGTCCAAAGACGTGCAGGTTAGGTGGGGTTGGCCATGATCAATTGCCCATTAGTGTCGAAAGATGTGTAGGTTAGGTTCAGGGGTTATGGGGTAGGGCTGGGTCTGATCTTGGGTGGAGTGTTCTTTTAGAGGCTCAGAACAGGCTTGAGGGGCTAAATGGTCTCCTCCTGCTCCTGTGCATTGGGGTTTTATGGGTTGGGACCTGATCACTGCCCAGATGTTCAAAAGTTCATGGTGACTGATAGGGTCAGGGAGGAGACAGTAACATTCAGGTATGCATTATTCTTTGAAATCATTGTAATATTTCAGAAATAAAAGAAATAGAATCATTTCAAAGAATGCCATTCGAAAGGGCCATTAGGGATGACGGCTTTGCAGCAATGCTCACTTTTGTGAGGCCACGATGAGTCCAACATGGGTTTCTGAGTCAAATGAGACTTAGCTTTATTTACAATAATATTTACACAGCCCCAGTACTTCGCTACTGGTCTTCTCTCTAGCCGGTACCTAACTGGCCGGCTCTATACTTGATTTGATTTGATTTGATTTATTGTCAAACGTACCGAAGTACAGTGAAAAGTATTTTTCTGCGGCCGAGGGAACGTACACAGTACGTACATAGTAGACAAAAGAATAATCAACAGAGAACATTGACAAATGATACATCGACAAACAGTGATTGGTTACAGTGCGGAACAAGGGGCCAAACAAAGCAAATACATGAGCAAGAGCAGCATGGGGCGTCGTGAATAGTGTTCTTACAGGGAACAGATCAGTCCGAGGGGGAGTCGTTGAGGAGTCTAGTAGCTGTGGGGAAGAAGCTGTTCCTATGTCTGGATGTGCGGGTCTTCAGACTTCTGTACCTTCTGCCTGATGGAAGAGTCTGGAAGAAGGCAAAGCCTGGAGGGGGGGGGGGGGGGGAGGTGTCTCTGATAATGCTGTCTGCCTTGCTGAGGTGTATACAGAATCAATGTGGGGATGAGAAGCTTGTGTGATGCGTTGGGCTGAGTTCACCACACTCTGCAGTTTCTTGCGATCTTGGACCGAGCAGTTTCCATACCAGGCTGTGATGCAGCCGGATAGGATGCTCTCTATCGCACATCTGTAGAAGTTTGTGGGAGTTGATGCAGACATGCCGAATTTCTTTAGCTTCCGCAGGAAGTAGAGACGTTGATGGGCTTTCTTGACTGTTGCATCGACGTGAGTGGACCAAGACAGACTGTTGGTGATGGTGACCCCCAGGAACTTAAAGCTACCGACCATCTCCACTTCGGAGCCTTTGATGCAGACGGGAGTGTGTGTCGTGCTGCGCTTCCTGAAGTCAATGATGAGTTCCTTGGTCTTTCCAACATTTACACCATGCAACCAAGTGATCTATCTCTTGGTTGGCACAACAGAAAATACAACAGAAAAGGTTAACGATTGTCCCGCCCCCATATCTGGAAGCTCACATTCCCCATTCTCTGGCTGGCTGCCGGTTGTGTCTTCTGTGTTCAGCAGCAGACTGCTTGCAGGCTTCGTTTCTGTTTGCTGCCCATTCTGCTTCTTTGACCTGGAGTGAGGCCAGGCAATGAGGAGATATTGGCTGGCCTGCTACCGGACTGAAGAAGGGAGAGGGATGCTTTCTCAGTGCCAGAGGAAGAGGGAGTGAAGTAGTAGTGACCCGGATAATACTGCTGCTACCTGAAGGCTGTGGGTCTGTTGCTTTGGTCCCTTCTGCTTCTTTGACGAGGCGTGAGGCAAGGGTAGATTTTTGCTGGCCTGAAGATGGGGGAAGGGTGCCTTCTCGTCTCTTCTGCAATGCTCTGTGTTTCTGTGGCTTCCGGTAATGATTGTTTCTGCCTGGAGAGTTCGCTGCTGGAACTGCCAGAGGGTGTGAGAGAGGAGGAGTGTTACTGAAACTATTTGGGACCGTGTGTCTGCTCATCACGGCCCCTTATGCTTCTTTGACCTGGAGTCAAGTAAAGGGAAGACCAACCTACTACCGGGCTAAAGACAGGGGAGGGTCTGCACTTGCAGTTTTCTGGTACTTTTGTTGTAATATTGATTTTTGACAGTGTCATGTTTGGAAGTGTGAGTTGCTTGCTACTACCTCCTTTCTTCCTGTGGCCTGGACGATGGACTGGGTGGTGTCAGATGATCAGATGCCAGTATTGCAGGAGGAGGGGTGGCGGTAGTCCGATTCCACTGAACAACCTGAAGGCTGTGTTGAGATACCTTGTGGACTAGTGGTAACTTTATTGTGCTGATGACCATTTACTACTCCCGGTCTGGAAGCTGTGCAAAATGCTGATGGTTGAAAAGACGCTCCCGCACAGCCACGAAATCATGGCTTTTTTGGGGGGGTTTTCCCGGGGAATTTTCACAAAAAAAAAAAATTCTTTAGGCCCCGCGAATTCGGCCCTGCAGAGGCGCCAAAGCTCCGATCCACGGAGCTGGAGAGGGAGAGAAACAAAAAGGAGGGACTGGTCCCGGTGAGCGGTGGAGGAGGAGTGGGGATCGCTCAGAAACGCCCTGAAAGTCGGAGCACGGAGAGGATCACAAGAACAAAATAAGAATTTTTAAATTCTACCTTCCTGGTTCCTCTCCTGCAAATTTTTTTTTAAAAAAGAAAAACTTTTTTAAAGGGGAAAAAAAACTTTCAAAAAAAAAAAAAATCCCTTTTTATTAAAAAAAAAAAAATCGTTTTTAAAAGGAGAAAAAAAAACCCTTGGGGGGAACAAAAAAAAAAAGAATTTCATTTTCGCACCAAAACCCAGGAAAAAAAGAGAAAGGCACAGACAGAAATATGCCTCCAAATAATAAATTGGGGGGACGGCGAGATGTGAGAAGGAGCAGCAGCGAAGGCGAAGGAAAAAAGCAGGAGCTGCGGCCACGCAGGCAGACGACCCCACGGGGCGGGGCGGAGGTTCAGGCGAATCAGGAAGCGGAAAAGCTGGCGAGCCGAGCAGCGGAGCAGGAACAGGACGCGGCGACCCCCCCCCCGCACAGGGGTAGGAATGGGGAAGCGTGCTGAAAACAGAAATAAACGCCATAAAGGAGGAGATAAAAACGGAGATAAATGCCATGAGGGAGGCACTCAGGACGGAGCTCCACACAATGATGAAGGAGATGCTGGCGGAGACAACAGAAAAAATGCAGCGAACCATCAACGGCCTGGAAAGGAAGGTGGAGGTGCAGGAGAAAACTATTCAGGAGTTGGAGAGGGCCGCCTCGGACCAGAGCGACAGGATGGTAACTCAGGAAACCGAGGTGAAAAGGCTGGCAACGACCCAGGGGAGCCTAAGAGGGAAAGTGGAGGACCAGGAAAATAGGTCCAGACGGCAGAATGTTAAAATAGTGGTTCTGCCAGAGGGGTTGGAGGGCAGAGGTCCAACAGGCTACGTCACCCAAATGTTGGGCAAGCTAATGGGAAGGGAGAAGTTTCAAAACCCCCCAGAAATCGACAGGGCGCACAGGTCGCTCCGACCCAGGCCCAAAGCCGGGGAGCAGCCCAGAGCGATTATCGTGAAGCTGCACAGGTTCCAAGACCGGGAAAAAAATCCTAAAGTGGGCCCGGCAGACGAAAGCGAGCACATGGGAAGGGAAGACCATAAGGGTGGACCAGGACATTGGGGCGGACCTGGCCAAAAGAAGGGCTGGATTCAACAGGACCAGATCAGCACTCTACAAAAGTAATGTGAAATTTGGGATGTTATTCCCGGCCAAACTCTGGGTAACATTTAAAGGGAAGGAGCTGTTTTTTAACACCCCAGCGGCAGTGGAGGAGTTTGTTAGGGCGAACAAACTGGGGGAGGGACAGCCACAACGGCCATCATGAAAGCGACGGGGATGGAAAAGAAAGGAAGAATCGGAACAAAGAGCAGCGGGCAGACCGCAAACAGAGACAACACGATCACGAACTGTGCACACGTGTTTGGTGCACTGTGCGGGACTGTGCTGACTCGTTTCCGGGCTCGTTCCACCTCTCAATGCAATGGGGGGGGGAGCGAAGCAAGATGAATGAGAGTGAAAAAGGCGGACAGGTGGGCGAGACAAGGGCTAGCAAAAGGAAGGTAAAACAGGACCAGAGCAGGGCAAGTGCTGGGAGGGGGGTCACTTTGCTAGCGAGGAGGGCTAACACGGGAGGGCAGGAAGAAAGGAGGGCCGCGGCGCGCTTCTCAGGGGAGAGGGAGCGCCTGGCACAAAGAGAAGGGGGGGGGGGCAGGGCAGAAGAGGGGGAAGAACACAGGGGGGGAAGAGAGGAACAGGGACTAAGGGGGGGGAGAGGAGTTGGGGGAGAGCGCAGAACAAAAGAGAAGCAAAGGGAAGGGTGAGGTTGATAAGCAGCACGAACACAGGCCTCGGCAGGCATGGAGCAGGGCAAGGAACCAAGACGGTGCCACAAACAGCCACTCGGGAGGGCTTCAGGACGAAGGGAGACCCTGGAGTGCAGGGGTGCAGCCACGTGGCGTACACACAGCTGGCGGCCATGGTGAATGCCCCCTTGTCAAAAAGGAAACCCCAGAGCCCTGGGGCCCGACCTCATGGTGAGAGCGGTGACCGTGGCCATTTTGTACGGCCCCCTAACGAAGGGAAACACCAGAGTGCAGGGGCGCGTCCACCAGGTAAGTATGGGTGACCCCGCAGGACCGGGGGGTCAAAACCCCCCCCACCAGGATTGTTACCTGGAACGTAAGGGGACTCAACGGCCCGGTCAAAAGATCCAGAGTCTTCACCCACCTAAGAAGGCTGAAAGCAGACAGCAACGGGGGCGCGGGGATGAAACAATTCAGAGACGGACTGGAACTACCAGTTGTGGGGGAAGACAGACCCGATGGGTTCCCGGCAGACTTCTACAAAAAATTTGCACCAGTCCTGGCCCCACACCTAAGGGACATGTTCGCGGACTCACTGGCAAGGGGCACCCTGCCCCCAACGCTAGCGCAGGCCACAATTTCACTGATACCCAAAAAAGATAAAGACCTGACGGAATGTGGATCATACAGACCCATTTCACTGCTGAATGTGGATGCGGAAATACGCGCAACGGTCCTGGCCAAAAGGCTGGAGGGCTGTGTACCAGAGGTGGTCGCAGAGGACCAAACCGGCTTTGTCAAGGGTAGGCAGCTCACAGCGAACATCAGGCGGCTGCTGAACATAATAATGACCCGCTCCGAGGAGAGAACACCATAGGTGATCGTCTCCCTGGACGCAGAAAAGGCCTTCGACAAAGTCGAATGGAAATATATATATATTTTTTTTAATTTAGTTGTTAGCCAGATCTTGGTAGAAAGTTAGAGGGATGGCAGGGAAGGGAGTGCAATGTTCCTCCTGCAGGATGTTTGAGGTGAGGGATGCCGTTAGTGTCCCTGCTGATTTTACCTGCAGGAAGTGCTGCCATCTCCAGCTCCTCCAAGACCGAGTTAGGGAACTGGAGCTGGAGTTGGAAGAACTTCGGATCATTCGGGAGGCAGAGGGGGTCATAGATAGCAGCTTTAGGGAATTAGTTACACCAAAGATTGGAGATAGATGGATAACTGTAAGAGGGACTGGGAAGAAGCAGTCAGTGCAGGGATCCCCTGCGGTCGTTCCCCTGAGAAACAAGTATACCGCTTTGGATACTTGTTGGGGGGGGGGACTTACCAGGGGTAAGCCATGGGGTACGGGCCTCTGGCACGGAGTCTGTCCCTGTTGCTCAGAAGGGAAGGGGGGAGAGGAGCAGAGCATTAGTAATTGGGGACTCGATAGTCAGGGGCACAGATAGGAGATTTTGTGGGAGCGTGAGAGACTCACGTTTGGTATGTTGCCTCCCAGGTGCAAGGGTACGTGATGTCTCGGATCGTGTTTTCCGGGTCCTTAAGGGGAGGGGGAGCAGCCCCAAGTCGTGGTCCACATTGGCACTAACGACATAGGTAGGAAAGGGGACAAGGATGTCAGGCAGGCTTTCAGGGAGCTAGGATGGAAGCTCAGAACTAGAACAAACAGAGTTGTTATCTCTGGGTTGTTGCCCGTGCCACGTGATAGTGAGATGAGGAATAGGGAGAGAGAGCAATTAAACACATGTCTACAAGGATGGTGCAGGCGGGAGGGATTCAGATTTCTGGATAACTGGGGCTCTTTCTGGGGAAGGTGGGACCTCTACAGACAGGATGGTCTACATCTGAACCTGAGGGGCACAAATATCCTGGGGGGGAGATTTGTTAGTGCTCTTTGGGGGGGTTTAAACTAATGCAGCAGGGGCATGGGAACCTGGATTGTAGTTTTAGGGTACGGGAGAATGAGAGTATAGAGGTCAGGAGCACAGATTTGACGTCGCAGGAGGGGGCCAGTGTTCAGGTAGGTGGTTTGAAGTGTGTCTACTTCAATGCCAGGAGTATACGAAATAAGGTAGGGGAACTGGCAGCATGTGAAGAAGGCCTATGGAGTGTTGGCCTTTATTGGTAGAGGGATTGAGTTCCGGAGTCGGGAGGTCATGTTGCAGCTGTACAGAACTCTGGTACGGCCGCATTTGGAGTATTGCGTACAGTTCTGGTCACCGCATTATAGGAAGGACGTGGAGGCTTTGGAGCGGGTGCAGAGGAGATTTACCAGGATGTTGCCTGGTATGGAGGGAAAATCTTATGAGGAAAGGCTGATGGACTTGAGGTTGTTTTCGTTGGAGAGAAGAAGGTTAAGAGGAGACTTAATAGAGGCATACAAAATGATCAGGGGGTTGGATAGGGTGGACAGTGAGAGCCTTCTCCCGCGGATGGAAATGGCTGGCACGAGGGGACATAACTTTAAACTGAGGGGTAATAGATATAGGACAGAGGTCAGAGGTAGGTTCTTTACGCAAAGAGTAGTGAGGCCGTGGAATGCCCTACCTGCTACAGTAGTGAACTCGCCAACATTGAGGGCTTTTAAAAGTTTATTGGGTAAACATATGGATGATAATGGCATATTGTAGGTTAGATGGCTTTTGTTTCGGTGCAACATCGTGGGCCGAAGGGCCTGTACTGCGCTGTATTGTTCTATGTTCTATGGGTTGGTACCTGGGACTTCGATGTTGTGGCCATTTCGGAGACATGGATAGAGCAGGGACAGGAATGGATGTTGCAGGTTCCGGGGTTTAGGTGTTTTAGTAAGCTCAGAGAAGGAGGCAAAAGAGGAGGAGGTGTGGCGCTGCTAGTCAAGAGCAGTATTACGGTGGCGGAGAGGATGCTAGATGGGGACTCATCTTCCAAGGTAGTATGGGCTGAGGTTAGAAACAGGAAAGGAGAGGTCACCCTGTTGGGAGTTTTCTATAGGCCTCCAAATAGTTCTAGGGATGTAGAGGAAAGGATGGCGAGGATGATCTTGGATAAGAGCGAAAGTAACAGGGTAGTTATTATGGGAGACTTTAACTTTCCAAATATTGACTGGAAAAGATATAGTTCGAGTACATTAGATGGGTCGTTTTTTTTACAGTGTGTGCAGGAGGGTTTCCTGACACAATATGTTGACAGGCCAACAAGAGGCGAGGCCACGTTGGATTTGGTTTTGGGTAATGAACCAGGCCAGGTGTTGGATTTGGAGGTAGGAGAGCACTTTAGGGACAGTGACCACAATTCGGTGACGTTTACGTTAATGATGGAAAGGGATAAGTATACACCGCAGGGCAAGAGTTATAGCTGGGGGAAGGGCAATTATGATGCCATTAGACGTGACTTGGGGGAGATAAGTTGGAGAGGTAGGCTGCAAGTGTTGGGCACACTGGATAAGTGGAGCTTGTTCAAGGATCAGCTACTGCGTGTTCTTGATAAGTATGTACCGGTCAGGCAGGGAGGAAGGCGAAGAGCGAGGGAACCGTGGTTTACCAAAGAAGTGGAATCTCTTGTTAAGAGGAAGAAGAAGGCCTATGTGAAGATGAGGTGTGAAGTTTCAGTTGGGGCGATTGATAGTTACAAGGTAGCGAGGAAGGATCTAATGAGAGAGCTAAGACGAGCAAGGAGGGGACATGAGAAGTATTTGGCAGGTAGGATCAAGGAAAACCCAAAAGCTTTCTATAGGTATGTCAGGAATAAGCGAATGACTAGGGTAAGAGTAGGACCAGTCAAGGACAGGGATGGGAAGTTGTGTGTGGAGTCTGAAGAGATAGGCGGGATACTAAATGAATATTTTTCGTCAGTATTCACTCAGGAAAAAGATAATGTTGTGGAGGAGAATGCTGAGACCCAGGCTATTAGAATAGATGGCATTGAGGTACGTAGGGAAGAGGTGTTGGCAATTCTGGACAGGCTGAAAATAGATAAGTCCCCGGGGCCTGATGGGATTTATCCTAGGATTCTCTGGGAGGCCAGGGAATGAGATTGCTGGACCTTTGGCTTTGATTTTAATGTCATCATTGGCTACAGGAATAGTGACAGAGGACTGGAGGATAGCAAATGTGGTCCCTTTGTTCAAAAAGGGGAGCAGAGACAACCCCGGCAACTATAGACCGGTGAGCCTCACGTCTGTAGTGGGTAAAGTCTTGGAGGGGATTATAAGAGACAAGATTTATAATCATCTAGATAGGAATAATATGATCAGGGATAGTCAGCATGGCTTTGTGAAGGGTAGGTCATGCCTCACAAACCTTATCGAGTTCTTTGAGAAGGTGACTGAACAGGTAGACGAGGGTAGAGCAGTTGATGTGGTGTATATGGATTTCAGTAAAGCGTTTGATAAGGTTCCCCACGGTAGGCTATTGCAGAAAATTCAGAGGCTGGGGATTGAGGGTGATTTAGAGATGTGGATCAGAAATTGGCTAGCTGAAAGAAGACAGAGGGTGGTGGTTGATGGGAAATGTTCAGAATGGAGTTCAGTTACAAGTGGCGTACCACAAGGATCTGTTCTGGGGCCGTTGCTGTTTGTCATTTTTATCAATGACCTAGAGGAAGGCGCAGAAGGGTGGGTGGGTAAATTTGCAGACGACACTAAAGTCGGTGGTGTTGTCAACAGTGTGGAAGGATGTAGCAGGTTACAGAGGGACATAGATAAGCTGCAGAGCTGGGCTGAGAGGTGGCAAATGGAGTTTAATGTAGAGAAGTGTGAGGTGATTCACTTTGGAAGGAATAACAGGAATGCAGAATATTTGGCTAATGGTAAAGTTCTTGGAAGTGTGGATGAGCAGAGGGATCTAGGTGTCCATGTACATAGATCCCTGAAAGTTGCCACCCAGGTTGATAGGGTTGTGAAGAAGGCCTATGGAGTGTTGGCCTTTATTGGTAGAGGGATTGAGTTCCGGAGTCAGGAGGTCATGTTGCAGCTGTACAAAACTCTGGTACGGCCGCATTTGGAGTATTGCGTACAGTTCTGGTCACCGCATTATAGGAAGGACGTGGAGGCTTTGGAGCGGGTGCAGAGGCGATTTACCAGGATGTTGCCTGGTATGGAGGGAAAATCTTATGAGGAAAGGCTGATGGACTTGAGGTTGTTTTCGTTGGAGAGAAGAAGGTTAAGAGGAGACTTAATAGAGGCATACAAAATGATCAGGGGGTTAGATAGGGTGGACAGTGAGAGCCTTCTCCCGCGGATGGAAATGGCTGGCACGAGGGGACATAGCTTTAAACTGAGGGGTAATAGATATAGGACAGAGGTCAGAGGTAGGTTCTTTACACAAAGAGTGGTGAGGCCGTGGAATGCCGTACCTGCTACAGTAGTGAACTCGCCAACATTGAGGGCTTTTAAAAGTTTATTGGATAAGCATATGGATGATAAGAGCATAGTGTAGGTTAGATGGCTTTTGTTTCGGTGCAACATCGTGGGCCGAAGGGCCTGTACTGCGCTGTATCGTTCTATGTTCTATGTTCTAGACCTCCTCGAGGTACTGGAACGGTTTGGGCTAGGAGCGGGATTCACCACCTGGGTGAGGCTCCTGTACAACGCTCCCAAAGCGAGCGTCCGAACTAACACCACCAGCTCTGAATACTTCCAGCTGCAGAGAGGAACAAGACGGCTGCCCCCTGTCCCCACTGGATTTTCACAGTAACTTCATTTGAAGCCTACTTGTAACAATAAGCGATTTTCATTTCATTTCTTGGTCGCACTAGCCATCGAACCCCTGGCGATAGCCCTGCGGGACGTGAAAAGCTGGAAGGGAATCCGGAGAGGAGACAGAGAGCACAGAGTCTCACTCTATGCAGGTGACCTGCTCCTCTATGTCTCGAAGCCACAGGAGGGACTGAAGGCAATACTGCAAATGCTGAAAGAGTTTGGAACCTTCTCGGGCTACAAACTTAACCTGGGCAAAAGCGAGGCATTCCCAGTGAATGCAAACGGGGGAGGAAGAGAGCTGGAGGGGCTCCCGGTCAAAACAGCCCAGAACAGATTCCGCTACCTGGGGATCCAGATAGCCAGAGACTGGACACAGATCCACAAGGGGAACCTGACCAGCCTGGTGGAGGAAGTAAGAAGAGACCTTCAAAGGTGGGGCTCACTCCCACTCTCCCTGGCGGGGAGAGTGCAGACGATCAAGATGAACGTACTGCCAAGGTTCCTCTTCCTGTTTAGATCCATTCCGATCTTCATCCCCAAGGTCTTTTTCCAAAACGTAGACAGTTTAATCATGGTGGGTGGGGGGGGGGGGGGGGGGGGGGGGTAAGAACCCGAGAATCCCAAAACAGACACTGCAAAGAAGGAAAATCAAAGTGGACTTGGCCTTACCAAACCTACAATACTACCACTGGGCAGCAACGGCAGAAAGAGTGAGGGGATGGGTACAAGAACCTGACACAGAGTGGGTACAAATGGAGGAGGCATCCTGTAAAGGAATGACCCTCCGGGCCCTGGCTACAGCAGCACTCCCATCCTCCTCAACAAGATACGCAACGAGCCCAGTGGTAGCGGCCACGCTGAGAACATGGACCCAGCTCAGACAACACTTCGGGATAACTAAAATGTCCCCCATGGCCCCCATCTGCGGCAATCACAGATTCCCCCCAGCCATTCTAGATACCACCTTCAAAAGATGGAGGCGGGAGGGGGGTACATTGACGGTCGAGGACTTCTACGTAGGGCACAGACTGGCAAAACTAGACAAACTGACGAGGAAATGGAGGCTAGCAAAAGGACAGGAAATGAGACACCTCCAAATAAAACACTTCCTCCGCAAAGAGACAGTGGGGTACCCTGGGGCCCCAGAAAGCACACTACTAGAGGACCTGATAGGCACAAGCAACGGGAAGGGGGGACTATGTGGGAAAATATACGGATAGCTACTGGACAGAGCTCAAACACCACTGGACGGGACCAGACAAAAATGGGAAGACGAACTGGGGACAGAGGTAGGATGGGGACTCTAGAGCGAAGCACTGAGCAGGGTGAGCTCCACCTCCTCCTGCGCAAGGCTAAGCCTAATGCAGCTCAAAGTGGTGCACAGAGCGCACCTGACCAGAACCCGAATGAGCAGGTTCTTCCCGGAGGTGGAGGACAAATGTGAGCGGTGCCAGAGAGGCTCGGCCAACCACACCCACATGTTTTGGGCTTGCCCCAAGCTTGCTGGGTTCTGGACAGCCTTCTCCGAGGCAATGTCCAAGGTTATGGGGATGAGGGTGAAGCCATGCCCAATAGTGACATTCTTCAGGGTCTCGGAGCAGCCAGAGCTACACATGGGGAAGGGGGCCAACGCCCTTGCTTTCGCTTCCCTAATCGCACGCCGGAGAATCCCGCTCGGCTGGCGATCGGCAGCACCATGTTTGGAAGTTGAGTGGTATGCTCGTTATTGCAATGCTGCTATTTACTGCCTAGAGGCTGTGGGGTTGTCTGCTGCGGCTCCTCTTGCTTCTGATGGCCTGGGGCCTCTGGAATCACTGCCAGTACTGGAGTAGAGGAGGGGCTGCTACTCTCTCTCTTTCGCTATCCTCTGTGTTAGTGTGACTTTTCTGGTGGATTGGTTTAGCGACTTTCCACTGATGTGGGTCTACTGCTAGGGCTGTGGGAAGAAGAGTTTTTGTACTGTTGATTGTGTATTGCTCCATGTCTGGAAGCCATGTGTTTGTCAGCTACTGCCCCTTTTGTCTACGGCTTGGCTGATGGAATGAGGTGCTTACTTGCCCTTCTGCAATGCCCTGCGGGAGGGGGAGGGACTGGCGGGTTGATTTAGATGCTCGTATCCTTATTGTATTGTCACCTGTCCACGGTTGCTATTTGGAGGCTATGTGCTTATCAGCTACAGCCCCTTTATCCGTGTCTTCGTCCTCGGAGAGGGTGCTTTCTCGCTCTTCCGCTGTGCTCTGTGCCAGTGTGACTTCCCGGTGCATCGTCGCGTCACCCCCAGCGGCTTTCCACTGGTGTGACTCCACTGTCGGGGGCTGCGGGGGAGGGAGGGAGTGGAGGGTTGATTTGGATGCTGCTATCTTCATTGTACTGTGGCCATTTTTTTTGGTTCATGTCATTGTTCTGTGATTTGGTTTATCTCCTTTGTAAAGGTGAAATGTTGGTGACCTTATTGAATTGTTGCCTGTTTATTGTTTTATGTAATTTTTTTTGTACTTGTTTTGGTTTTGCTTTCTACAAAGCAACTGTCAATAAATTTAATGAAATCCATGGGGTAACCAGTTGCCCCTACCCAGTAGGATCTGTGCAGGTTACAACACTCACATCTATGATCAAATATATATCTACAAAGTACACACAGGAGGCCATTTGGCCGATTGTGCTGTGTTGGCTCTGTGAAACATCTCTGGAATTAACCCTTTCCCCATTTCCTGAAAATGTTTTCACTTCACGTATTTATCCAATTCCCCTTTTGAAACTTACTATCCAATCTGTTTTCACCACATTTTCTAGTGGTCCAGTTTAGGGGTCATGAAAACTGGTTGCATTAAAGAAAAATTATCATCTCCCACTCTGGTTCCTTTGCCAAGCACCTTAAATATGTGTCCTTGCCTGCCCGCCTGCCACGAGAAACGGTTTGTTCCTTTCCTGTCCGTCAAAACCCGCCAAGAAGCTGAACAGCTCGATTACATCTCCCCTTAATCTCCTCCCCGAAGAACAATCCCAGCTTCTCCAATATATCCATGTACCCAAGTATCTTACCCCTGGTATCATTCTAGTAAAACTCCTCTGGACTCTCTCCAGAGGGTTGTCCACCTTCCTAATGCACATTCATGGCCCCTCTCCCACATTCTAAGCTCTGTCAACTTCAGCTCATCCAAAACAATGCTGCCCAGGGTTTAACTCGGAGCAAGTCCCATTTCCCCTTATCACCCCAGTGCTCTCACCTGCACTGGCTCCTGGTCAAGCAACATCTGAATTTAAAAACTCTCATTCTCGTTTCCAACTGCTTCCATGGCCTCACCCCCCCGTATCTGAGTAATAGCACAGTGGTTAGCACTGTTGCTTTACAGCGGCAGTGCCCCAGGTTCGATTCCCCGCTGGGCCATTGTCTGTGCGGAGTCTGCACGTTCTCCCCGTGTCTGCGTGGGTTTCCTCCGGGTGCTCCGGTTTCCTCCCACAAGTCCCGAAAGACGTGCTGTTAGGTGAATTGGACATTCTGAATTCTCCCTCTGTGTACCCGAACAGGCGCCGGAATGTGGCAACTAGGGGATTTTCACAGTAACTTCTTTGCAGTGTTAATGCAAGCCTACTTGTGACAATAATAGGGATTATTATTATCTCCTGTAACCCTATAACTCTCTGAGATATCTTACCTCCTCCAATACCAGCCTCTTGTGCTTTCCCAAATAATTGCTCCACCAATGGTGTCCTTTCTGCCTCGCTACTTCACTCTCCTCCTTCAGGACACTTCTTCAAACCTAACTCTTTGACCAAGCATTTGGTATCTGACCTTATATCTCCTTCCATTACTCGGGGTCAGATTTAGTTTCGAAATATTCCTATGAAGCAGCTTGGGATGTTTCATTCTGTGTAAGGTGCTATGTGAATATAAGTTGTTATATAATGGAAACTGAAAGGAAAGGAACGGCCCAAGATTTCGATTTGATTTGATTTATTGTCAAACGTACCGAAGTACAGTGAAAAGTAATTTTCTGCGGCCGAGGGAACGTACACAGTACGTACATAGTAGACACAAGAATAATCAACAGAGAACATCGACAAATGGTACATCGACAAACAGTGATTGGTTACAGTGCGGAACAAGGGGCCAAACAAAGCAAATACATGAGCAAGGGCAGCATAGGGCGTTGTGAATAGTCTTCTTACAGGGAACAGATCAGTCCGAGGGGGAGTCGTTGAGGAGTCTTGGAGCTGTGGGGAAGAAGCTGGTCCTATGTCTGGATGTGCGGGTCTTCAGACTTCTGTACCTTCTGCCTGATGGAAGGGTCTGGAAGAAGGCAATGCCTGGATGGGGGAGGCGGGGGGGGGGGGGGGGGGGTGTCTCTGATAATGCTGTCTGCCTTCCTGAGGTGTAGACAGAATCAATGAGGGGGTAGCAAGCTTGTGTGTTGCATTGGGCTGAGTTCACCACACTCTGCAATTTCTTGCGATCTTGGACCGAGCAGTTGCCATACCAGGCTGTGATGCAGCCGGATAGGATGCTCTCTATCGCACATCTGTAGAAGTTTGTGAGAGTCGATGCAGACATGCCAAATTTCTTTAGCTTCCGTAGGAAGTAGAGACGTTGTTGGGCTTTCTTGACTGTTGCATCAACTTTTTCCCAGGGAGAGGGGTCAATTGCTAGGGGGCATAGGTTTAAGGTGCGAGGGGTAAGGTTTAGAGGAGATGTACGAGGCACATTTTTTACACAGAGGGTAGTGGGTGGCCGGAGGAGGTGGTGGAAGCAGGGACGATAGTGACGTTTAAGGGGCATCTTGACAAATACATGAATAAGATGGGAATAGAGGGATACGGATCCCGGAAGTGTAGAAGATTTTAGTTTAGATGGGCAGCATGGTTGGCGCAGGCTTCGAGGGCCGAAGGGCCTGTTCCTGTGCTGTACTTTTCTTTGTTCTTTGTGGGTGGACCAGGACAGACTGTTGGTGATGGTGACCCCCAGGAACTTAAAGCTATCGACCATCTCCACTTCGGAGCCATTGATGCAGACGGGAGTGTGTGTCGTGCTGCACTTCCTGAAATCGATGATCAGTTCCTTGGTCTTTCCAACATTTAGAGAGAGATTGTTTTCGGTACACCATGCAACCAAGTGATTTATCTCCCTCCTGTAGTTTCATTCGTCGTTGTTTGAGATACGGCCCACCACAGTGTCAACTTATAGATTGAGTTGGAGTTAAATCTTGCCACACAGTCGTGTGTGTATAGGGAATACAGTAGCGGACTGAGCACACATCCTTGCGGGGCTCCGGTGTTGAGGACTATTGTGGAGGAGGTGCTGTTGCCTATCCTGACAGATTGCGGTCTGTTGGTGAGGAAGTCGAGGATCCAGCTGCACAGGGAGGGGTTAAGTCCAAGATTGCGGAGTTTGGTTATTAGTCTTGTTGGGATAATGGTGTTGAAGGCGGAGCTGTATAAGTTGTTGTTGCATGGTGTCCAGAGGTGTATCCAATGGCCCAGCTGATGCCTAACAGTATTCTCTCAAGCAGCATTCTCTTGAAATACAGCTCTCTTCACACTTAGAACTCTTCCCGTGGTAAACACCTCAGCATCGCCCTACAATCTGCTCCATCTCTTTACAGTCACCAGAATCCATTCATTGACCAACAAGGACTAAATAAATCATTCCTGGGAAGGTTTTGTAAATGTAAACATTAAAAAAAATAAAACCGCAGTAAGATTTGAATGTACAAAGAGTAATTGGTGAGTGATGCACAATCAATTACTCTCAAGACGAAGTGATTCATAACTGAAGGCTTTAATCTGCTAGAACTCTTCCCCAGCAGCTTCGATACAGAAAGTGAAGGCTGCTGGGACGGCACAGGTTGTTATACTCCGCCTCTCAGGGCGGAGCTATGTAGACTCCTTGGTTTAACCAATGGTCACCAACCTCTCAGGTACCGCAATACCTGGTATTACCACATTCACCCCCTGTTAAAAAAGAGCCCAGCGGGGTGGTGGCCAGCGTTAATAGTCGCCTTTCGCATGGTATGACCAGGTATGGAGGTACCGTGATGTCGAGGGTAATAACAAAGTGTTCATAGTGCAGCAATCAGTAGATCGGGTGGCCTGGTCGTCCTTCTGGAGAGTCTGGGCTTCGGGGGTGATTCTGATGGGAGTCCCGGCGGTTGCGACTCCGGGCGCGTGATGTCGTACTCCCAGGCAGCTTTGTCATCCCTAGCCGGCGCTGTTGGGGCAAAAGGTGGACAGGGGGGGAGGCGCCTGTAGGGGGCATCGGTGTGTGTTCGGGCCTAGGCAGGAGTGGCGGGAGTACTGACCCTCCAGTTAGGTGCTGTGGGGAGGGTGGGGTGGGGGCAATGGTTCGGGTGCACGTGGGGTTCCGGCGGGCGCCAGGTCCCGAAGTGAGACCGTGTCTTGGCGGCCATCAGGAAACGCTACGTAGGCGTACTGGGGGTTGGCGTGCAGCAGGTGGATCCTCTCGACCAACGGGTCCGACTTGTGCGCCCTCACATGTTTCTGAAGCAGGATGGGTCCGGGTGTCGCTAGCCAGGTTGGGAGCGAGGTCCCGGAGGAGGGCTTCCTGGGGAAAACAAGGAGACGTTCATGAGGTGTCTGATTCATGGTTGTACAGAGCAGTGACCTGATGGAATGGAGGGCCACCGGGAGCACTTCCTGCCAGCCGGAGACTGGGAGATTCCTGGACCGTAGGGCCAGCAGGATGGTCTTCCAGACAGTTCCATTCTCCCTCTCTACCTGCCCATTTCCCCGGGGGTTCTAACTTGTCGTCCTGCTCGAGGCGATGCCCTTGCTGAGCAGGAAATGACGTAGTTCGTCACTCATAAAGGAGGACCCCCTATCACTGTGAATGTATGCAGGGAAACCGAACAGTGTAAAGATACCCTGGAGGGCCTTGATGACGGTGGTTGTGGTCATGTCTGGGGAGGGGATGACGAATGGGAACCGGGAGTACTGGTCAATCACGTTAAGGAAGTACGTGTTGCGGTCGGTGGAGGGGAGGGGGCCTTTGAAATCCATGCTGAGGCGTTCAAAGGGACGAGAAGCCTTTATCAGGTGGGCCCTCTCTGGCCGGTAGAAGTGCGGTTTGCACTCTGCGCAGATTTGGCAGTCCCTGGTGACGGTCCTGACCTCCTCGATGGAGTAGGGCAGGTTGCGGGTCTTGATAAAATGAAAAACACGAGTGACCCCCGGGTGGCAGAGGTCCTCATGGAGGGAACGGAGGTGGTCCAGTTGTGCGGTGGCACATGTGCCGCGGGACAGGGCATCAGGAGGCTCGTTTAGCTTCCCCGGACGGTACAAGATCTCGTAATTGTAGGTGGAGAGTTCGATCCTCCACCGCAAGATCTTGTCGTTCTTAATCTTGCCCCGTTGCGCATTATCGAACATGAAGTCAACCAACCGTTGGTCCGTGAGGAGAGTGAATCTCCTGCTGGCCAGGTAATGCCTCCAGTGTCGCACAGCTTCTACTATGGCTTGGGCCTCCTTTTCGACCGAGGAGTGGCGAATTTCGGAAGCATGGAGGCTACGGGAGAAGGATGCCACAGGCCTGCCCGCTTGGTTGAGGGTGGCTGCCAGAGCTACGTCGGACGCATCGCTCTCGACCTGGAAGGGGAGGGACTCGTCTATGGCGCGCATCGTGGCTTTTGCAATGTCTGCTTTGATGCGGCTGAAGGCCTGGCGGGCCTCCATCGACAGGGGGAAGGTTGTGGACTGGATCAGGGGTCGGGCTTTGTCTGCGTAGTTGGGGACCCACTGTGCGTAATAGCTGAAGAACCCGAGGCAGCACTTTAGGGCCTTGGGGCAGTGAGGGAGGCGCATGCGCTCAGGGTCGGGGCATATTACTCCACTTCGCACTACATAGCCTAGAATGGCTAGGCGGTCGGTGCTAAACACACATTTATCCTTATTGCATGTCAGGTTAAGGATTTTCGCGGTCTGGAGAAATTTGCGGAGGTTGGTGTCGTGGTCATGCTGGTCATGGCCGCAGATGGTGACGTTATCCAGATACGGGAACGTTGCGCGTAAGCCGTACCGGTCAACCATTCGGTCCATCGCTCGCTGGAAGACTGAGACCCCGTTCGTGACACCGAAGGGAACCCTTAAAAAGTGATAGAGCCGCCCATCTGCTTCGAAGGCAGGGTACTGGCGGTCACCATTACGGAGGGGTAGCTGGTGGTAGGCAGACTTGAGATCCACCGTGGAGAAAACCTTGTATCGCGCGATCCTGTTCACCAGGTCGGCTATACGGGGGCGAGGGTACGCATCCAGCTACGTAAACCTGTTGATGGTCTGACTGTAGTCAATGACCATCCTATGTTTCTCCCCGGTCTTTACCACCACTACTTGAGCTCTCCAGGGACTGTTGCTCGCTTCGATGACCCCTTCCCTCAGCAGCCTTTGGACCTGTGACCTGATAAAGGTCCGGTCCTGGGCACTGTACCGTCTGCTCCTGGTGGCGACGGGTTGGCAATCCGGGGTGAGGTTCACAAACAGGGAAGGCGGGTCGACCTTAAGGGTCGCGAGGCCGCAGACAGTAAGGGGAGGTATAGGGCCGCCGGATTTAAAAGTCAGGCTTTGCAAATGGCACTGGAAATCCAGCCCAAGGAGGGTAGCTGCGCAGAGGTGCGGCAGCACGTACAGGCGGAAATTGTGGAATTCCCTGCCTTGGACAGTGAGGTTCGCTAGGCAGAAACCTTTTATCTCCACCGAGTGTAACCTTTGGAGGCCAGGGAGATCCTTTGATTGACGGGATGGGTGACAAGAGAACAGCGCCTTACCGTGTCGGGGTGAACAAAGCTTTCCGTGCTCCCAGAGTCAATCAGGCACGACGTCTCGTGGCCGTTGATGGAGCTCATCGTTGTAGCTTTTGCAAGCGTCTGGGGCCGACTCTGGTCCAGAGTCACCGAGGCCAGCTGAAGTAATTGAGAGTTCTGGTCGGGCAGCATGTAGTTGGCTGTGCTGGGGGCCTGGGGCCCCATCCAAGATGGCGTCACCCATGGGTTGCACATGGTGTCCGGGGATGAAGAAGATGGCGGCGGCGAGGGACAAAATGGCGGCGCCCACCCGTCCAGTGTGGTGTCCGGGGGGCAAAATGGCCGCGCCCACGGGTCGCACGTGGCCTTAGGATAGGGGGCTGGCGGTGAGCGCTAGGCGGTCGGGGCCTGAAAGGGGGGTTGCGGATAGTCGCTGGAGACCGCGGCCACGGCGCGGGCCTGGCAGACCCCCACATAGTGGCCCTTCTTGCCGTACCCTTTGCAGGTGGCGGTGCGGGCTGGGCAGCGCGGGCGGGGATGATTCGCCTGCCCGCAGAAGAAACAGCGGTGTCCGGCGGCGTTAGTGGGCCGTCTCGCCGCACAGGCTTGCGGGGTCAGGGGAAAGGTCTGAGGGGCTGCCGCTATGGGGTGCCACGCAGCCCAGGGGGCCGCTGCGCGATTGGGTGCAAAGGACAGCGTGTTTTTATAGGCAACGTCCATGGACCCTGCCAGGGCCCGTGTCTCTGTAAGTCCCAGAGTGTCCATTTCTAGGAGCCTTCGGCGGATATCGGGGGAGGTCATACCTGCCACGAAAGCAGCCCTGATCAAAAGTTCCATGTGCTCGTTCCCCGAAACTGGCGGGCAGCCACAGTTTCGGCCCAGCACCAGCAGCGCCCGGTAGAAGTCTTCCAACGTTTCCTCGGGGCTTTGCCTCCTTGTCGCCAGCAGGTGACGAGCATAGACCTGGTTCACAGGGCGGATATAATGTCCTTCTAGCAGCTCGATCGCGGCAGCATAATTCGCCGCCACCTCGATAAGAGGGTAGATGCCAGGGCTGACCCGTGAGCGTAGGAGTTGCATCTTTTGTCCTTCCGTGGGGGTGTCGGCGGCCGTGTCGAGGTAGCCCTTAAAGCACGCCAGCCAATGTTTGAAAATAGCAGCAGAGTTGTCCGCATGGGGGCTGAGCTGAAGGTACTCCGGTTTGATACGGAGATCCATCCTTTCAGCTGAAGTTGTAGCAGATTAAATTGATGCGCAATCAATTACTCTCAAGACGAAGTGATTCATAACTGAAGGCTTTAATCTGCTAGAACTCTTCCCCAGCAGCTTCGATACAGAAAGTGAAGGCTGCTGGGACGGCACCGGTTCTTATACTCCGCCTCTCAGGGCGGAGCTATGTACATCAGCCAATGGTAGACTCCTGGGTCTAACCAATGGTCATCCACCTCTCAGGTACCGCGATACCTGGTATTACCACAGTGAGTAGATTGGAATTGGAAAGGTACGGTTACCCAACAACAGACCGGTGGTACCTCTACGCTCGCTGATATGATTTGTTAAGCAATTTAAAAATATGTATTCTCTCATGAGATGTGTCACAGCATTTATTACCCATCCCTAATTGCTCCTTGAGGGGGCAGTTAAGAGTCCACCACATTGCTATGAGTCTGGAGTCACATGTCGGCCAGACCGGGTAAGAACGGCAGATTTCCTTCCCAAAAGGACAGTAGTGAACCAGACGGGTTTTCACAACAACTGATGATAGTTTCATGGTCACCATTACCGAGAATAATTTTCAATTCCAAACTTTATTAATTGAATTTAAATTCCACCAGCTCCCGTGGTGGGGTTTGAACCTGTGTCCCCATCACATCTGTTCCGATGTTGCCACTTTCCAAAACAGTGCTGCTGACATGCCTTCCTTCTTCCTTAATCATGGTTTCCCACCTACAGTGGTCCGACAGGGATCTCAACCATGTCCGACCCACCTCCCGCATCTCTACCCTCACCCGTTTCCCTCTTTCCCAGAACCAGGATAGACCCTCCCCCTGGTCCTCACTTTTCACCCCACCAGCCTCCATATTCATAGAATCATCCTCCGCCAGTTCCGCCAACTCCAGCATGATTCGGCCTCCAAACACATCTTCCCCTCATTCCCCGTGTCAGCATTTCACAGGGACTGTTCGCTCCGAGATACCCCAGTACATTCCACCATCAGCCCCACACCTCACCCTCTTCCCACGGCACCTTCCCATGCAATCGCAGAAGGTGTAACACCTGCCCCTTTACCTCCTCCCCGCTCACCATCCAAGGCCCTGAACACTCCATTCAAGTGAGGCAGTGCTTCACGTGCACCTCCTCCAATCTGATCTATTGCATTCGCTGCTCCCAGTGCGGTCCACTCTACATTGGAGAGACTAAATGCAGACTAGGTGACCGCTTTGCAGAATACCTCCGGTCCGTCCGCAAGCAGGACCCAGACCTTCCTGTCGCTGCCATTTCAACTCACTGTCCGGCTCTCATGTCCACATGTCCGTCCTTGGCCTGCTGCAATGTTCCAGTGAAGCCCAGCGTAAACTGGAGGAACAGCACCTCCTCTTCCGATTAGGCAATTCAGCCTTCCAGACGTAACATTGAGTTCAACAACTTCAGACTGATCTCTCTCCTCCAAAGGACCATAAGATATAGCAGCAGAATTGGGCCATTCGGCCCATCATCTCTGTTCTGCCATTCGATATATGTTCCTCACCCCCATTCTCCTGCCTTCTCCCCATAATTCCTGATCCCCTTATTAATCAAGAACACCAGATTTTTGCTTGAGGTGCTGTTACCTACAGGGCTAAAGACCAAGAGCTGGAAAGTGGAATTAAACAGAATAATTAGAACATGAGAACTAGGAGCAGGAGAAGACAATTTAGCCCCTCAAGCCCGCTCCACCGTTCAATGCGATCCTGGCTGATCTCACCCTGGCCTCAACTCCACTGTCCTGCCCGTTCTCCACAACACTTCAACACATTACCAATTAAAAATCTGTCTAACTCCTCCTTAAATGTACTCACTGTCCCAGCATCCCCCGCACTCTGGGGGAGCGAATTCCACAGATTCACCACCCTTTGGGAGAAATAGTTTCTCCTCAACTCTGTTTTAAATTTGCTACCTCTTATCCTGAGACGATGACCTCTCGTTCCAGAATGCCCCACAAGCGGAAGCACCTGCTCCATGTCCACTTTATCCATGCCTTTTATCATCTGATATACCTCAATTTGATCTCCCCCCATTCTTCTAAACTCTAGAGAATATAGGCCTAAACTGCTCAATCTTTCTTCATAAGACAAACCCTTCCACTTCACCCCATTTTTATTTCTAACAATTTGTTTTCATTTCTTCCATCGATCCATGGCCTAATTCTGCTCATATATCTTATGGTCTTATGGGATTAGATGGCAACATACCATCTTGGAGTCTCTGACATGTCCACAGAAGCACCTATCTGTGCCCCTTACTATCGAGTCCCCTACAACCTTCGCTCTCCTGCATTTTACCCTCCCCTGCTGAGCAACAGAGCCAGTTGTGGTGCCACTGTTCTGGCTGCTGTTGCTTACCCCTGATAGGCTATACCCCCAACAGTATCCAAAACGGGATACCTGTTAGAGAGGGGGACAGCTACAGGGGATTCCTGCACTGACTGCCTGCCCTTTCTAATGGTCACCCATTTGTCTGCCTGCACCTTGGGTGTGACCATGCCTCTGTAACTCCTATCTATACACATTTACACGTGACATTACTTCTCAGTTTTTCCCCCACAATTTGAAAACACAGAGAGACACAGACCAAAGGGAGTCACAGACAATCTGACACCGACACAGAAACACAGACAGAGAGAGAGAAACAGACACAGATACAAATACCACTTACCTTCCCAAACTGCACTCCAGATTTCTCCCGCTCAGCTCCGCTCCCGATGTGAAGGACTTACCTGCTACTCACCAATCAGCTCTCTCCCTTGTAGTCACCTGCAGCAGGGCAAGGCCACTCACTGGAATTTGAGAGTGACAAATCAAGGGGAAAAAAGCACCTCCTCCCACCGAGCTTCGAATTCCCACCCAGCCTCGAATTCCCAGCTGCCAAACTCACTCTTCGATGTGTCTCACTCTGGATGTGCCTTCTCTATCTCACTGGGAGTGTGCAAAGCTCCCAGTGATACAGCCTTGAGGAGTACGAGCTCCCTCATTAAGGGAGAGAGGGAAACTCAATCTGAGTTGTATTTAAGGTCAGCCAGTTCGGTACAACCTGTTAAGACCCGGTTGGGCCTTACCGGGAGCTGTGTCTTATAGTCTTGTAAATAAACATTAGTTTTTTGATACAACTTGGTGTGGAGTCTCCTCGTCATCCTCAAACTGGCGACGAGGAGTAAACTGGTTTGCTGTCAGTTGAGCCACCCCCCTGAACAGGTTGGAACCTGTTTCTTTCACCATGCCTCTGTCGGGCAGTTGGATGCTTTTGACGCCGAGTCAAGGACTGGAATCAACACGTGAGGCAGATGTGCTATTTCTTTAGTGCAAATAACATCACAGGGAACGATCGGGAGATGGTGTTCTTGCTGACCACTTGCCCATACGTACGGGGTAATTCGGAACCACGCGTACCCAGCGGTTCCTGATGCCCACACGTTCGACCAGCTGTGATGTTTGTGGGTTTACATTTCAACCCGATGCCGTTCGTTATCGCTCAGCGGTATCATTTCAACGCAGCGGAAAGACCCCAGGTGTGATGGTCACTGAGTTTGTGTCCCAACTGAGAAAAATTGTCGAGTTCTGTGAGTATGGAACTGCTTTGTCTGAGATACTGTGCGATCATCCAGTTTATGGCATCAACAACGTGATGACGCAGCAAACGCTCTTGGCCGAGACTTCCCTGAACCTACAGTTCTCCCTATCCAGTGAGAGTGCTGAGCGAGGAGTGCAGGAAACACTGGGGATGGAGGTGAATGCCTTGGGGCGTGGTCCCTCCCACGGTCCGACCATCGAAGAGACTCTGGCTTATGGTCGTAGGCCCGGTTCATTGCGTTCGGTGTGTCGTCAACGTGTGTGATCTTTCAACGCGTCATGGAGAGTATCGCAGTCCATTTGGATGACGTACTGGTGGTCACAGGAGCTACATTGAGGTGGTGTTACAGTCCTTCTTGGAGAATGGGGTCTGCCTGTGATGCGCAAAGTGCGTGGTCTGTGCGCAGGAGGTGGTCTACTTGGGGTATCTGGTGGACCATGACAGCTTGCACCCAGTAGCGGAGAAAGTGTGCGCTATCCGATTGGCCCCGTCCGAAGGACGCCTCAAAACTTTGCTCGTTTCTGGGGTTAGTTAATTACGATAGGAAATTTGTCCTGAATCTGGCAGCCATACTGGCTCCATTGTACCTGTTCCTCAAGAAACCGAAGAGCTGCCCAGAAGCGGGTTTTCTGCGTGTGGAAAGACGATTGTCGTCCTCAGGAGTGCTTACCTACTATGATCCCGAACAACCTTTGATCATCACGCGTGGCGCATCGCCTTATGGAACTGGGGCCGAATTGGCCCATCAGAGAGAGGATGGTAAAGAGCGGCTGATTGCTTTTGCCTGCTGAATGCTGGCTGCGCAGATCGAGAAGGGAGGTCTGGGCAGTGGCATTTGGGGTGAAAACGTCTCATCAGAATGCCTAAGGCTGCCATTTCTTTCTCGTTATGGACCATAATCCTTTGCTAGGTCTTTTCCGTGGGGACAAGGTGATCCCGCCCATTGCCTCTGCACAAATCCAGCGCTGGGCCCTGTTGCTGCTGCTATGATTACACATTGAAAACCGTCCGGGACTAGACGCAGACTCCATTCTTGCCAAGGTGCGGCATCTGGAGATATATGGTGGCCGGCATCAATGGCTGCCGGGCGAGTTGCGACTCTTCTCCTCAAAGTTGTCAGGACTGAGTATGGGTGACGGGGTTGTACTGTGGGGCGCACAGGTTGTCATCCTGACCACGGATCAAAGCTCGTCTTGAACAACATTCACAACGGGCACCCAGGGGTGTCCAAAATGAAGATATTGTCGCGGAGTATTATCTGGTGGCTGGGCCTGGATATGGAAATTGAGAAGGTGGCTTAGCTGAGATCCATCTGTCAGGAGCACCAGATTCTCCTTCTGGCCGCGCCCCTTCACCCCTGTGAGTGGCTGGGTCGCCCTTGGGCTCGAGTGCACGGCGACTTTGCTAGTCCGTTCCTGGTGTCGATGTTTCTTCTTTTAATAGACGCCATCCCAAGTGATTGGAGGTCAACAAAATCATGGCGATCACCTCCTGTGCGACCACTAGCGGTTGCATATGTCATTCTCAACACACGGCATTCCTGATGTCCTCGTCACGAATAGTGCCTCTTTCACAAGTGAGGAATTCCCAGCGTTCCTGAAGGCCAACGCTATTTGGCATGGGCTCCCCAGAGCAAGCCATGCAGACATTTATACCGGGGCTCCGGAATCAGACTTTGGGTTCAATGAATACAAGACTGGCTCAATTCTTAATCTCCTATCGGACCACACCATACACAGTCTTGGCTGAGATGCTCACGGGCCGGCGACTTCGTACCCGCCTTAGCTTGCCGTAATCCCATATCGGCCCGAAGGTGCCCCATAAACAGGAGCTGCAAGGGCGTTACCCCATTAAATGTCGACTGCCCCAGCATTTAACACCTGGTGACGCGGTGTTCATCCGCGACTCCCCTGACTGCACACGCTGGCTCTCAGGGTCTGTCTACTGTCGGACGGGGCCAGTCTCCTACCAGGTACGTGTTCGCAGCCAGCTGATGAAGAGGCACCTGGATCACCTTCGGTCGCGGAGACCACTCCTTCGTCAGGTTCCTTATGTACGACTGGCCCTAGATCGCCCAAACCAATGCCAGACCAGACGTGGTGGTGCCCCGCGCTTGTCTCGATGCCGAAGTACAGGACGTCATCTCTTTGGATCCAGACATGGAAAAACAGGCTTCTGAAGACTCCGATGCGGATTTCACTGTGCAGCTGCCTCCAGCCGACTAACCGTCACAGTGTTCCTGTTGAAAACGGCGTTCCCCATCGCGGTAGACGCCACCAGACCCGGTGCCCCGGTTGCACAACTCTCTGCCTGCACCGAAGAGGGTGTGGAGTCCTCCTCCTCCTCACCCTCATCCACGCCCGTCGGGGGTTCCTTCAGACTTTGGAGGAGGAGGAATCTCATTTTTGTTGAATATCTCTAATGTCTCTTCTTCCAGAGCAACCTCAGGCCTTCAGTATAACTCAAATCCTCGGTCCCACTCAAGTAAATCTCCTCTGCACACTCTCCAAATCATTGACATTTTTCCAAAAGCTTGCTGCCCAGAAGAACATATATGGCTCCGGGATCTTTTCTTTTCAAACAGTCCTTCTCAACCTTAATTCCAACCTTGGAAGATTTCTGCATGTTCATCCCCAGGTCAGTCTGTTCCTGCATCACCTTTAGTTTCTAGTGCCTCGCCTCATTCGTCCCAGCAAAGCATGCCACTTCACACCTCCCTGGGTTGAATTCCGTCTCCCACATGCCTGCCCAATTCACTGCTCCGTCTTTGTCAACTGTGATACTCAGAGCCAGAGGGCAGGATCCACCCCCCACCCCCTTCCCCACCTCCGCGGGACCTATTCATCTTCCTGCTGGAAGATGAGCACGCACACGACATTGAACATGGGACTTCCTTGATGCCTCTGCAAGTTAAAGGAGCCACATTAACGTCCCAATTACACATTCTCAGTGTGCATGTTAATGTATACTGATGACACGGTGCTGACATATCAGGAGTTGCTTCTGTTATGGGCCAGGGTTTAGAGAACATCAAAGTGTATCATGGAGTACACCTGACCCACAACTTTTAATAGATTGTGGTATGGGGAGCAACGGCCCACTCTACAGGTGTGGTACAGCAGAAATGGAAAAGTATTTTTTAAAGCAAAACAATGTTTATTCTGTGAACTCAAGTTAACCTTTTTAAAACATACAGTGAACATCTTAGCAACCATTAATTCAAATACAACCCCCAAAGAATACAACACCAAGTCATTTTGACTTTCCTTTTAACATCCATAAGACTTAAAAACACCTTTTAACAGAAAGACATCAGGTTTAACTTCATTACTGAGAAGTTACCACGGTGAATTCAGCAAATGGACATTCATAAGCTTGCAGAGATTCACACACATCCTGCTGTGATTGCAGCTTCTCCAAAACTAAAATGAAACCAAACCCACCCTGCAACAAAAAGCCTAAAGTGAAAGTAAAAAGCTGACAGACAGCCCAGCTCCACCCACTCTCTGACATCACTGCAGTAATAAACACCCATTTCTTGAAGATACTCTCACTACAGATATTTGTATACACACCCATTTATAAACACCCATTTCTTAAAGGTACTCTCACATGACACTTCAACAATAGGTACCAGCTCTTACACCCGAACAAAAAACAGAAAAACAACATTACAATTGAGTTGTTTTATGTTATAAGCATGAACAGTAGCACTGGATGAATGAAAGTTGTGATTGAATCACCATGCAGACAGTGCTTGGTTATAAAATGTTTTACCAGAGGGACTGGTGGAGACAGAGACCATTCCGTTTTCAAGAGAGATTCATAGAGTGGTACAGAGCTGGAGGAGGCCATTTGTCCCATCGTGTGGTGCCAGCTCTTTGAAAGAGCTGTCCACTTAGTCTCACTGACCCAGTATCTCCTCCCAACCTTGGACTTTCTGTTATCTTTTTAAAATATTTATCTACTCTCCTTTGGAAAGTTACTATTAATTCAGCTTCCAGAGTACTTTCAGGCAGCGCCTTCTAGATCACAATAACCCACGGCGTCAAAACATTCTCATCTGCCCTCTGCCTTTTTTGTAACCTCCCCTCCTCCCCTCCCCTGCCCCTTCCTTTCCCCCTCCCCTTCCCACTCCCTCCCTGTCCTTCCCCCTCCCCTTCCCTGCCCCTCCCTGTCCTTCCCCCTCCCCCTCCCCTTCCCTCCCTTGTCCCCTTCCCTCCCCTGCCCTTTCCCTCCCTGTCTTTTCCCACTCTCATTCCTTCCCCTGTCCTTCCCCCTCCCCTTCCCACTCCCTCCACTGTCCTTCCCCCTTCCCCATCCCTCCGTCCTTCCCCCTCCCCTTCCCTCGCCTCTCCCCTCCTCCCCTCCCCTCCCTTCCTTTCCCCTCCCCCTCCCACTCCCTCCACTGTGCTTCCCCCTTCCCCATCCCTCCGTCCTTCCCCCTCCCCTTCCCTCGCCTCTCCCCTCCCCTCCTTTCCCCCTCCCCTTCCCACTGCCTCCACTGTCCTTCCCCCTCCCCTTCCCTCCCTTGTCCCCTCCCCTCCCTTGTCCCCTCCCCTCCCTTGCCCCTTCCTTCCCTGTCATTTCCCACCCTCCTTCCTTCCCGTCTTTCCCCCCTCCCCATCCCTCCGTCCTTCCCCCTCCCCTTCCCTCGCCTCTCCCTTCATCCCCTCCCCTTCCTTGCCCCTTCCCTCCCTTCCTTTCCCCCTCCCCTTCCCACTCCCTCCACTGTCCTTCCCCCTCCCCTTCCCTCCCTTGTCCCCTCCCCTCCCCTACCTTGCCCCTTCCCTCCCTGTCCTTTCCCACTCTCCTTCCCTCCCTGTCCTCCCCCCCTCCCCTTCCCTCCCCTGCCCTTCCCTATCCTTCCCCCCTCCCCTGCCCCTTCCCTCCCCTATCCTTTCCCCCCACACCCCTCCACTGCCCACCCCCACCACAGCCCTACCCGCCCCTCCCTTTTCCAACTCTTGACAAGCCTATCCCTGATAATCTGTTTGACTCACTGGCCGTTTAGTCTGTGAAGTCACTGACCAGTCAAAGCTTTCCTCAGCTGCCTATCGATCCTCAAAACTTCCTTGTGCTCCGAACCTGCTGCCCTAGCCCAGAGGCACCATCATAGGGCCAAATATTCCTCATTTCCCAATCTTTATTAAAGTTCCATCCATCTCTCCTCCTCTTCATCCATCCCCTCCCCCTCTCCATCCATCCCCTCTCCATTCATCCCCTCCCCCTCTCCATCCATCCCCTCCCCCTCTCCATCCCCTCCCCCTCTCCATCCATCCCCTCCCCCTCTCCATCCATCCCCTCTCCATTCATCTCCTCCCCCTCTCCATTCATCCCCTCCTCCTCTCCAACCCCTCCCCCTCTCCATCCCCTCCCCCTCTCCATCCATCCCCTCTCCATCCATCCCCTCCCCCTCTCCATTCATCCCCTCCCCCTCTCCATCCCCTCCCCCTCTCCATCCATCCCCTCCTCCTCTCCATCCCCTCCCCCTCCCCCTCTCCATCCATCCCCTCTCCATCCATCCCCTCTCCTTCCATCCCCTCCCCCTCTCCATCCATCCCCTCCTCCTCTCCATCCCCTCCCCCTCCATCCATCCCCTCCCCTCCATCCATCCCCTCCATCCATCCCCTCCCCCCTCCATCCATCCCCTCCCCCTCCATCTATCCCCTCCATCCATCCCCTCCCCTCCATCCATCCCCTCCCCCTCCATCCATCACCTCCCCTCCATGCCCTCCCCTTCTCCAGCCACCTCTTCCGCCTCCATCCATCCCCTTCCCTCCATCTCCTCTCCCGCCCCATTCCCACCATCTTCATTCCCCTCCCCCACTCCATCCATCCCCGTTTCCATCCACCCTCCCTGTCTCCATCCAGCACTCCCCTCCATCCCCCACCCCATCCCCTCCCCTTCATCCATCCCCTCCCCCCTCCATCCATCCCCTCCCCCTCCATCCATCTCCTCCCCTCCATCCATCCCCTCCCCTCCACCCATCCCCTCCCCCTCCATCCATCCCCTCCCCTCCATGCCCTCCCCTTCTCCATCCACCTCTTCCGCCTCCATCCATCCCCTTCCCTCCATCTCCTCTCCCGCCCCATTCCCACCATCTTCATTCCCCTCCCCCACTCCATCCATCCCC
This sequence comes from Scyliorhinus torazame, assembly GCF_047496885.1. Taxonomy (NCBI): domain Eukaryota; kingdom Metazoa; phylum Chordata; class Chondrichthyes; order Carcharhiniformes; family Scyliorhinidae; genus Scyliorhinus; species Scyliorhinus torazame. Next base: position 4,755,210 of record NC_092716.1, read on the forward strand.
GTTTCCATCCACCCTCCCTGTCTCCATCCAGCACTCCCCTCCATCCCCCACCCCATCCTCTCCCCCTCCATCCATCCCCTCCCCCTCTCCATGCATTCCCTCCCTCTCCCTGCCCCTCTCCTTTCCCCCTCTCCATCCGTCCCCCTCCCCCTCCATACGCCCTTCCCCTCTCCATCCAGAGTCTGCTCCCATGCTTCATCCTGGAAGAGTTTACACAAAGAGGCAGCGGGAGCAGGACAGAAATCTAAAAGGAAAGAGGGCAGGGAACTAAAAGCCGAGAAACAAAAGCCAACAACCACCAAAGGAAAGAGTGAAGGAGTCAAGCTGAGGGAGAATAAAGAAACAGCAATCAACCCAAGATTGTATTTAATGGCATTTATATAATTATAATTTCAATTTATATATAATTACATATACGTTTCTTCGATACTGCAAATAATGATATATAATTACATTGACGTGTAACCCAACACAATTAGATATAATTAACTGTCGTCTGATCTATCCTGGCCTATACCTCAGAAAAGTCAGTCACTATCAATCAAATCTGATACATCGATTTGCCCGGTTTTCACACCCCAACTCTATCTCAAGGAGAAAAGTTTCACTTGTGCTGTTACAACCCCCTACTGTGGTTACGGGGTGTGGACCATCCGCTTCCCCGTGACCTCCACGGAATATGAACGTCCCTCATAACGGGGCAGGGCTTTTCCTTTAACGAGGGGAGACCGCATAGTACAAACTCCCCCCTGGGTGCAAGGCGGGGAGTTATTGTGTACCAAGAATAAATCAGTATTGTTGTATCCAGCCTCCCGTTCCATGTGTGTTCACTCTGCACAGATTCTACACTGGCGACGAGGGGTAAGTGGAGTGCTGTGTAACCGGATTGCTTCATTTAGGCTTCAGGAGGCCTCAAACCCACTGGCAGAGATGCCCCACATTGAAAAATTGGAGCTTGATGATGCAGGTATTGATGATTGGGGACAGTACATAGAACGAGTGGAGCATTTTTTTCAGACTATTGCAATTATTGGGGACGAACGGCAAACGATAATACTACTCAAGGCTTGTGGAGGACCTACCCACAGCATCATAAAAATTCTGATCAACCGGATGCGCTGGATACGCGGTCTTTTTCCACCTTAGTAGTCCTTGTGGGGGACCACTTTAACCCGTAGCTCCCCATAATCATTCGCCGGTTCCGGTTTCATACCGGCCCCCAGGCCCGGGGCGAATCGACTAACAACTTCTTGGCCTGATTGTGCAAACTGACTGAAACCTGCGTGTTTGGCACTGCACTGGATGAAACTCTGCGAGACCGTTTTGTCTGTGGAATCCACGACACGGCAACACAACAAAAGCAGAAACTCACCTGGATCTGCAGCGGGCGGTCGAGATAGCCAACTCTCGCGAGAGCACTGAGCAGGGTGTCCAGGAACTCCAGGGTATGGCGGTCCTGAATCTAGGCCACCCAACTGACCGCCATTCGGTTTTTCCGCGACCCGAAGGAGCGCCCCCCCCCCCCCCCCCCCCCAATGGCGGGGTCATTACTGCAGGACGCCGCCGCAGAGCCCGGAAAGCTGGCACACAGCCTCCCCGACCCAGAGGAGCCAGATGTCAGGTACGGGCAGGCAACAGTGGGCCACTGAGATGGAAGTGACAGACAGCCCCATGAGGGTCAACCCCCCCCCCCCAGCCGTTTGGCCGCATGCAATCGCCCCCCCCCCCACCCACGTGACCGAGCTTCCTCTGTCGATGACGAAGACGCATCCTACCAGCAGCTACACTGCGTGGCAGCGCCACGGGTCTCTCCCATCCACATGCCCTGCCGGTGAATGGGCATTCCATCCAAATGGAGCTCAACAGCAGAGCGGCGGTCTCCACGGTCAGCCCCTGCATGTTTGATAAGATCTGGTCGGGCCTCCAGACGTTGACCCTAAATTCCACCAGTATGTCTATGGGAATACGTTTACGGTATTCACGGATCATTAGCCCTTATTGTGCCTATTCAAGGATGATCGGGCGATTCCCCCGCGGCACCACTCGGAACCAGCATTGGGCCCTGTTGCTGCCACATACTAGTATACACTGGAACACCATTCGGGGGCAAAGATTCCCCACCCGGATGCGTTGAACCGTCTCTCCCTCCCCCGCCAGCTGACGAAGCCGTCGTGCCCTCCATTTCATGGACTCCTTGCCGGTCACAGCATCACGCGTCCGAGGTTGGACCCAGACAGACCCGCGGTTATCCCACATCCATTCAGTATAGGACCCAGCACCGGGCTTTGCCGGACAATTTGAAAGCCTATATTTCCAAAATCCAGGAACGAAGCATCGAGGACGGTGTTATTCTGTGGGAACGTGGATGGTGGTTCAGGGACGCGGGTGCAGCCCACTCCTGCCGTGCCTCCACAACGGACACCCGGGGGGGTGTCGAAGATGAAAGTCCGCTGCTACGTCTGGTGGCCCGGGATTGTCACCGACATTGAATGGTTGGCCCAGCATTGCGTGCCTTGCCAGGAGCATCAGAAGTTACCCCCGGCCGCTCCACCCGTGGGAATGGCCGGGTCCGCCCCGGTCTTGCCTCCACATTGACTCCCCTTCGATCCCCTTCACCCTAAGTGCGAGATCTAACTGCTTCTTGATTGAAAACATGTCATGTTTTGGCCTCAACTACTTCCTGTGGTAACGAATTCCACAGGCTCACCACTCTCTGGATGAAGAAATTTCCCCTCATCTCTGTTCTAAATGGTCTACCCCGTACCCTCAGGCTGTGTCCCCTGGTTCTGGACACACCCATAATCGGGAACATCCTTCCTGCATCTACCCTGTCCAGTCCTGTTAGAATTTTATAGGTTTCTATGAGATCCCCCCTCATTCTTCTGAACTCCAGCGAATACAATCCTAACCAATTCAATCTCTCCTTATACGTCAGTCCCGCCAGCCCAGGAATCAGTCTGATGGCAATATCTCCTTCCAATGCCTGTCCATTGCCACCCAGCTGCTCTTGCCTGGTTTCTTTTGTTATCCTTTTCTTATTTCTTCCTAGGATGTTAGCATCGCTTGAAAGCCAGCATTGCTGCCCATCCCTAATTGCCCTTTGAGAAGATGGTGGTGAACTGCCTTCTTGAAACACTGCGGTCTATGCAATGCAGGTACACTTAGTGCTTTAAGGGAGGGAGTTCCAACTGTAGCCACAAAATCAGCTGCAATTATTGCTCTTCCTGTTCCCACGCCATTACCTCTGGAGTTGTGGAGGATCTATCCTTGGCCATGCCCTCAGTCTCACGCTCACTGACAACACCCAGCTCTACCTTCACCACTGCCTCGCTCCACCCACGTCGGCGCTACCACCAAGAAAGCACAACAGCGCCTACACTTCCTCAGGAAACTAAGGAAATTCGGCATGTCCACATTAACTTTTACAGATGCACCATAGAAAGCATCCTATCGGGCTGCATCACAGCCTGGTATGGCAACTGCTCGGCCTAGGACCGCAAGAAACTTCAGAGAGTCGTGAACACCGCCCAGTCCATCACACGAACCTGCCTCCCATCCATTGACTCCATCTACACCTCCCGCTGCCTGGGGAAAGCGGGCAGTATAATCAAAGATCCCTCCCACCCGGCTTACTCACTCTTCCAACTTCTTCCATCGGGCAGGAGATACAGAAGTCTGAGAACACGCACGAACAGACTCAAAAATAGCTTCTTCCCCACAGTCACCAGACTCCTAATTGACCCTCTTATGGACTGACCTCATTAACACTACACCCTGTATGCTTCATCCGATGCCGGTGCTTATGTAGTTACATTGTATATGTTGTGTTGCCCTATTATGTATTTTCTTTTCTTCCCTTTTCTTCCCATGTACTTAATGATCTGTTGAGCTGCTCGCAGAAAAATACTTTTCACTGTACCTCGGTACACGTGACAATAAACAAATCCAATCCAATCCTTCCTGTGTCTCTAATTGTCAGACTGCTTGACTGACATCTGGAACAGGACAAATGTAAGTTTTCTCCAAATAAATATTGGGAAGACCAAATTCCCTTATCACCGACTCCATTCCTCTTGCTGTTTGAGATTGATTCACAACATTTGCAACCCGGAGATGAACGTCTGGCCACAAACGTCTGCCGTCGCCAAGATCACCTACTTCCATCTCTGTGACTGTTGTGTTGGCAGAATTGATGTTCAGACACACAGAGGCTGCTTCTTTACTCTGCAGAGTAGCTCACACTGGCGATCGATCACACCACCTCCGGGTATATCATGTCGTCAGGCATATATCATTACACAGTGCTCAGTGCTGCTTCTCAGATACCAATATAAATATATAACGCTTCCTCCCCCTTTTAAATTGAACGCCCCAACACATTCAAACAAGTGTAACATGAACAACAATCAATCAAACAATAATAATCAGTAAGTCGAGCGATTTTGAGGGTCGCGCTCTCTCAATGGTTGCTGGTGAAGCTCAGGATCTGCTTCTTGGCACGAGCTTTAACCTCTGCAGTTTCTGGCTTTGTGTGGACGTTGTCAGTGGTTGTTTTGACCGGTGTTGATGTTGTAACGGAGGTTGACTTTGTGCTTTGTCTGAAATTGTTCTTTCCCTCAACTGGTTCTGTCGGTGTCTGGGTTTCATGAAAGTTCAGGTCAGAACCTTGTGCAGCTGAGTTTGGATTTACTGCGGGTTCCATCTCGGACAGATTGGTTCTCCCACCAATGTGCCTCCTGGTCTGGGCAGTATACGTGACAGATCCCGTCCGTGTGATGATCGTGGCAGCAAACCGTTTCTCTGCTGGTCAGTAGTTCTGAGTCTCCTTGGTGGAAGACTCGATATTTTGCTTGTTTTCCCGCCGTTTCTTTTGCCTTTAAAGGTTTCAATAAGTCGAATGCTGAACGTAATTATCACTTCATCATCAGTAATGCAGGAGGAATTTTCATTGTTGAATGAGCACTATTCCTATACATGGGTAGGAATTGATTTCGATGTTTGGTTAACGACCCATGTTCCCTGGATGCCTTAATGTGTGCTTCATTGTTTGCACAAAACGTCTGCTAGTCCATTCGTAGCAGGATTTTTATTGAAATTCATTTACGGGATGTGGGTGTTTGCTGGTTAGGCCAGCAATTATTGCCCATCCCTAGTTGCCCTTCAGAAGGTGATGGTGAGCTGCCTTCTTGAACCGCTGCAGTCCCTGAGATGTAGGTACACCCACTGTGCTGTTAGGGAGGCGGTCCCAGGATTTTGACCCAGCGACAGTGAAGGAACAGCGATATATTTCCCAGTCAGGATGGTGAGTGACTCGGAGGGGAACCTCCAGGTGGTGGGGTTCCCAGGTATCTGCTGCTCTTGTCCTTCTAGATGGTAGTGGTCATGGGTTTGGACGGTGCTGTCTAAGAAACCTTGGTGAGTTACTGCAGTGCATCTTGTAGATGGTTTGGATTTGCATTTGTTTATTGTCACATGTACCGAGGTACAGTGAAAAGTATTTTCCTGTGTGCAGCTCAAACAGATCACTTAGTACATGAAAAGAAAATACATAATAGGGCAACACAAGGTATACAATGTAATTACATAGACACCAACATTGGATGAAGCATACAGGAATGTAGTATTAATCATATCAGTCCATAAGAGGGTCGTTTAGGAGTCTGGTAACAGCGGGGAAGAAGCTGTTTTTGAATCTGTTCGTGCGTGTTCTCAGACTTTTGTATCTCCTGCCTGATGGAAGAAGTTGGAAGAGTGAGTAAGCCGGGTGGGAGGGATCTTTGATTATGCTGCCCGCTTTCCCCAGGCAGCGGGAGGTGTAGACAGAGTCAACGGATGTGAGGCAGGTTCGTGTGATGGACTGGGCGGTGTTCACGACTCTCTGCAGTTTCTTGCGGTCCTGGGCCGAGCAGTTGCCATACCAGGCTGTGATGCAGCCCAATAGGATGCTTTCTATGGTGCATTTGTAAAAATTGGTAAGGGTTAATGTGGACATGCCGAATTTCCTTCGTTTCCTGAGAAAGTGTAGGCGCTGTTGTGCTTTCTTGGTAGTGGCATTGACGTGGGTGGACCAGGACAGATTTTTGGAGATGTGCACACCTAGGAATTTGAAACTGCTAACCATCTCCACCTCGGCCCCGTTGATGCTGACAGGGGTGAGTACAGTACTTTGCTTCCTGAAGTCAATTACCAGCTCTTTGTTTTGCTGGCATTGAGGGAGAGATTGTTGTCGCTACACCACTCCACTAGGTTTTCAATCTCCCTCCTGTATTCTGACTCGTCGTTATTCGAGATCCGACCCACTATGGTCATATCGTCAGCAAACTTATAGATGGAGTTGGAACCAAATTTTGCCACGCACTCGTGTGTGTACAGGGAGTATAGTAGGGGGCGAAGTACGGAGCCTTGCGGGGCCCCGGTGCTGAGGACTATCGTGGAGGAGGTATTATGGCCATAAGACATAGGAGCGGAAGTAAGGCCATTCGGCCCATCGAGTCCACTCCACCATTCAATCATGGCTGATTCCAACTCCATTTACCCGCTCTCTCTCCATAGCCCTTAATTCCTCGAGAAATCAAGAATTTATCAACTCCTGTCTTAAAGACACTCAACGTCCCGGCCTCCACCCGCCCTCTGTGGCAATGAATTCCACAGACCACCCACACTCTGGCTGAAGAAATTTCTCCTCATCTCTGTTCTAAAGTGACTCCCTTTTATTCTAAGGCTGTGCCCCGGGTCCTAGTCTCCCCTGCTAATGGAAACAACTTCCCTACGTCCACCCTATCTAAGCCATTCATTATCTTGTAAGTTTCTATTAGATCTCCCCTCAACCTCCTAAACTCCAATGAATATAATCCCAGGATCCTCAGACGTTCATCGTATGTTAGGCCTACCATTCCTGGGATCATCCGTGTGAATCTCCGCTGGACCCGCTCCAGTGCCAGTATGTCCTTCCTGAGGTGTGGGGCCCAAAATTGCTCACAGTATTCTAAATGGGGCCTAACTAGTGCTTTATAAAGCTTCAGAAGTACATCCCTGCTTTTATATTCCAAGCCTCTTGAGATAAATGACAACATTGCATTTGCTTTCTTAATTACGGACTCAACCTGCAAGTTTACCTTTAGAGAATCCTGGACTAGGACTCCCAAGTCCCTTTGCACTTCAGCATTATGAATTTTGTCACCGTTTAGAAAATAGTCCATGCCTCTATTCATTTTTCCAAAGTGCATGACCTCGCACTTGCCCACGTTGAATTTCATCAGCCATTTCTTGGACCACTCTCCTAAACTGTCTAAATCTTTCTGCAGCCTCCCCACCTCCTCAATACTACCTGCCCCTCCACCTATCTTTGTATCATCTGCAAACTTAGCCAGAATGCCCCCAGTCCCGTCATTTAGATCGTTAATATATAAAGAGAACAGCTGTGGCCCCAACACTGAACCCTGCGGGACACCACTCGTCACCGGTTGCCATTCTGAAAAAGAACCTTTTATCTCAACTCTCTGCCTTCTGCCTGACAGCTAATCGTCAATCCATGTTAGTACCTTGCCTCGAATACCATGGGCCCTTATTTTACTCAGCAGTCTCCCGTGAGGTACCTTATCAAAGGCCTTTTGGAAGTCAAGATAGATAACATCCATTGGCTCTCCTTGGTCTAAGCTATTTGTTATCTCTTCAAAGAACTCTAACAGGTTTGTCAGGCACGACCTCCCCTTACTAAATCCATGCTGACTTGTCCTAATCCGACCCTGCACTTCCAAGAATTTAGAAATCTCATCCTTAACGATGGATTCTAGAATCTTGCCAACAACCGAGGTTAGGCTAATTGGCCTATAATTTTCCATCTTTTTTCTTATTCCCTTCTTGAACAGGGGGGTTACAACAGCGATTTTCCAATCCTCTGGGACTTTCCCTGACTCCAGTGACTTTTGAAAGATCATAACTAACGCCTCCACTATTTCTTCAGCTATCTCCTTTAGAACTCTAGGATGTAGCCCATCTGGGCCCGGAGATTTATCAATTTTTAGACCTCTTAGTTTCTCTAGCACGTTCTCCTTTGTGATGGCTACCATATTCAACTCTGCCCCCTGACTCTCCGGAATTGTTGGGATATTACTCATGTCTTCTACTGTGAAGACTGACGCAAAGTACTTATTTAGTTCCTCAGCTATTTCCTTGTCTCCCATCACTAGATTACCAGCGTCATTTTGGAGCGGCCCAATGTCTACTTTTGCCTCCCGTTTGTTTTTAATGTATTTAAAGAAACTTTTACTATCATTTCTAATGTTACTGGCTAGCCTACCTTCATATTTGGTCCTCTCCTTCCTTATTTCTCTCTTTGTTATCCTCTGTTTGTTTTTGTAGCCTTCCCAATCTTCTGACTTCCCACTACTCTTTGCCACATTATAGGCTTTCTCTTTTGCTTTGATGCATTCCCTAACTTCCTCTGTCAGCCATGGCTGCCTAATGATGAACCTCTGTACTGTGTCCTCAATTACTCCCAGAAACTCCTGCCATTGCTGTTCTACTGTCTTTCCCACTAGGCTCTGCTCCCAGTCGATTTTCGTCAGTTCCTCCCTCATGCCCCTGTAGTTACCTTTATTTAACTGTAACACCTTTACATCTGATTCTACCTTCTTTCTTTCAAATTGCAGGCTGAATTCTACCATATTATGATCACTGCCTCCTAAGTGTTCCCTTACTTTAAGATCTTTTATCAAGTCTGGCTCATTACATAACACTAAGTCCAGAATGGCCTGTTCCCTCGTGGGCTCCATCACAAGCTGTTCCAAAAAGCCCTCCTGTAAACATTCAATGATTTCCCTTTCCTTGGGTCCACTGGCAACATTATTTACCCAGTCCACCTACATATTGAAGTCCCCCATGATCACTGTGACCTTGTCTTTCTGACATGCCCTTTCTATTTCGTGGTGCATTTTGTGCCCCTGGTCCTGACCACTGTTAGGAGGCCTGTATATAACTCCCATTGTGGTTTTTTTGCCTTTGTGGTTCCTCAACTCTACTCACAGTCTCCACATCATCTGACCCTATGTCGTTTAGTGCTATTGATTTAATTTCATTCCTAATTAACAAGGCAACCCCGCCCCCTCTGCCCACCTCTCTGTCTTTTCGATAGGTTGTGAATCCCTGGATGTTTAAATGTCAGTCCTGAACCCCCTGCAACTACGTCTCTGTGATGCCTACCACATCATACCTGCCAGTCACAATCTGGGCTACAAGCTCATCTACCTTGTTCCGTACACTGCGCGCATTTAAATATAGCACCTTTAATTCTCTATTAACCGTCCCTTTTTGTTTTCTTAGTGTGGTGGACCTTGGTTTACTGAGCCTTTCCATACACTGTGTCATATTTTGTGAGATGGGGACTATCGTAACCTCTCCTGAGTTCTGTCTTTTCGTGCTTTTTTGTATTCCGAAGCAGCTACGCTTCCCACTGATTACTTCACCTCTTGGTTCCCTGACTTTCTCTTCCCCCCCAATCTCTAGTTTAAAGTCCTATTGACCACCCTATTTACTCTTTTCGCCAGAACACTGGTCCCAGCTTGGTTCAGGTGGAGACCATCCCAACGGTATAGGTCCCCCTGTCCCAAAACTGATGCCAGTGTCCCATGAAAAGGAACCCCTCTTTCCCATACCACTCTTTCAGCCACGTGTTAACTTCCCTTATTCTTGCCTCCCTAAGCCAATTTGCACGTGGCTCGGGCAGTAATCCAGAGATTATGACCCTTGAGGACCTGTTTCTTAATTTGAATCCTAGCTCTTTATAATCTCTAAACAGGTCCTCTTTGCCTATGTTGTGGGTACTGACATGGACCACAACAACTGGATCCTCCCCCTCCCTCTCCAGTATCCTTTCAAGCCGGTCAGAGATGTCCCGCACCCTAGCACCGGGCAGGCAACATACCATGCGGGACTCTTTATCCTGCTCACAAAGGATACTATCTATCCCCCTGATAATAGAATCCCCTACAACTACAACTTGCCTATTTACTCCCTCCCCTTGAATGGCCTGCTGAACCATGGTGCCTTGGCCAGCTGACTCATCCTTCCTGCAGCTCTGTTCGCCATCCACACAGGGAGCAAGTGCCTCATAACCGTTGGACAGGGCCAAGGGCTGAGGCTCCTGAGTTCCTGACTGCTGGTTCCCTTTACCTTCTTGACTTGCAGACTCCTGAAACACAGTGTCCAGGTAAGTCACCCCTCCCGGATGTGCCTCAGTGTTTGAAGCTCAGACTCCAGCTCATCAACTCTGAGCCGGAGCTCTTCGAGCAGCCTTCACTTACTGCAGATGTGGTCGCTGCAGCTCGCAATGGGATCTGCCAGCTCCCACATCAAGCAGTTCAAGCACATCACCTGACCAGCCATCTCTGATTAATTAATTAGTTTAATTTAAGTTTACGAGTTAAGCTGTGTTTTTTTTTAAATTTGGGGCAGATTTGCTATCAACCAATCAGATCACAGCTTCCCTCTGACGTCACTTTTGAAAAAAGAAGTGGAAAACAGGAAGTTACCGTTAGGTTTTTATACTCACACAGAGACTGCTCCTCCTCCTCCGAACGGATTGTTGTTTATTCTTACTGATTGTGGTCTGTGGGTCAGAAAGTCGTGGATCCAGTTGCAGAGTGAAGAGCCAAGTCCAGTAGCCATCTGGGATGGCCACGTCCCGATTACAAAATGGACACTTGCAAAGAATGCAGGGAAAATTGGACAATGCTAAGAAACAAGCAGGTGCAAGCTCCGTCTGTTGATTAGAACCTTAAACTCTCAGACAGGACAGAAACTGCCAAGCAATCTACATACTAATGAGCCATCTCCGGGGATAAAAGGGAAACATTTAGATAAACAATGTTAAGGCAGACACCCCGGCGCCAGAAGAGACTAAGACAAAGCAGACTGACAGTCACCAAGGACACGCCCAGCGATCAGGGAACTACCCCTCTATTGGAGGAAGATCGATACGACTGATTGGGAAAGACCCAATTAGTTAAGGCCAAGTTCAAGGCCCGCCCAAAAGCGCGCGAAGCCCTTTTTAGTATAAAAGATATTCCCCAAGGGAGAATCTTTCTTCTTTGGCTTTGGCTCTCAGCGAAGAGAGACCAGCCTAGCAGCTGCAGCAGACCAAGTAAGTTCCAAGTCAACGCACGCTCCGAGATAGACGCTCCTAGTTGCTACCCTGTAAACAGCTCAACCCAGCAGCCTGAGAACCGAGCAACGGCCATTGTTCCTCTGACTGAGTGGGCACCCGAAGCTAAGTATAGGCTTTAGTAATAATGATAGTTTAGTTTGTAGAGTTTATGCATGAGTAGATTTGACTGTGTGTAAATAATGAGCATTGCTTTTGAACTTACTAACTGGTGTATCGAGTCATTGATCAGTATTTGGTTCTGAACCTTATGGCGGTGTCGAAAGATACCTGGCGACTCTTGAGCAAACGTAATTAAACAGAGCCAAATTAAGAGCCAACCAAAGAGAGCAACATTTACGGGCGACATCTGACGGGACTCGACTTAGAAGTGGCCTAACCACTCCGAGAGAACCCAAAATTTGAATTGAGAATCCAATTGGAAACAGAAAAACCACAAGCGTCAAAACAGTACTGATTAAGCCTCTGAGATTCGGAAGTGTGTTAATGCATGCGTACTAACAGGGATAGAAGGTAAACCTGAGAGATTTTGTTGCGTAAAACTGTCGGGAGTTTTGTAGGCTGGAAATTAGCGTAAGCCGTACCCGTGTTTACATCACCACTTTATCACCCCCTGTTCCAAATTCAGTAGCGAACCTAGATAGAGAAAATGGCAATGAAGGCAATGGAACGCCTTATGAACCCCCAGGAATTCGAGGTCGCAGCGACCAGTAGAGTAGGACAGTGTCCCGTTTGGGAAGATGAGATCAGGAAATATCTCAGAGGGAAAGGATGGCCCCTTTGGAGTGAATTCTGCAATAATGAGGAAACAGGACCCGGGAGTATAGGACATACTTGGTGGGAGAACCTGTCAGAGATCCACAAGAAGAGCTTGGGAAAAGCTCGCAAGCCGATGGCAATTGTGTCGTTTGACACAATTGCGAGGCACAGAGAAGGTCGTTAGGACGCTCCGTAGAGAGATAGAAGTAGTGAGGTAGACGTGCGTGAGGTAGAGAAGGAGAATCGAGATTTAAAAGAGCATGTAGCAGGAAGGGACAGAGAGGTGGATGATGCCAAGTGGGCACATCAGTCTTGTCTCGCGCATTTGAACAGTTTTCAGACGCAATATGATAAGGCCGACCAGGACACGCAACGTGCGGTCTTGGTAAGACAAGAAACAGAACAGCAAGTTGAGAAATTGCAGAAACAATGCAATGATTTAAAAGCAGCCCTATGAGCACCCCATACTTCCACAACGGAACAAAGGCAGAGCTCCGTAGACCACGCAAAGTGCCGGAAGCAAATTGCAGAATTGCAATCTCTGCTTTCTGTTCAAAATGGATTTCAAAGTACATTCGGACCCCAATTAGATCAAGAAAACAGTCCCGACTGGCAGGAATTAAACGAGACTGCCCATAGATACGTACATGGGACATGTACGCAGGAAAAAACCCAGAAAAGGAAAGCGCCCCAACCCACAACCGAACAGGCAGAACACACCCCCATGAATCCTGTAACCACACACCGCAGGGCCACAGGAGAAGGAGAAGCAGACTTCCTTTATACAACCCCGTTAACCGTGACCCAATTACGGGTGCGGAAAAATTACACCATTCCTTCCCACATCAGACTCCCACCAATTTTTCGCGAAAGTCAAACAACAGACTACCATGTACGGCCTGGACGGAAAGGAGCAAGTGAAGCTCAGTTTTAAGCCTCGACCCTTCAGTCGAAGCAGCCCTTCCCGACCCACAGAATGTAGGAGGAGGCACACTCCAAGAGATGCACACAGCGATCCTTGATGCGATCGGCTTTAACAGAGGAGACCCCGTAGAAGGCCTAAATAAGTGTCGGCAAAAGAAGACAGAGCACCCCACAGCGTTTGCTGGACGTTTGTGGATTCACTTTACCGCAGTTTTTGGAGAGTTAGCCCGCGCCCATTTGTCCCCAGATAATATGGCCAAATGGACCCGAATTCTAGTCTCCCACGCCACAGAAGCAGGACGAAAATCTTGCGCAAATTATGACCCATCAGATGAGGCCCACAATGAAAAATGGGTTTTGAAGAGATTGTCCTGCACTTGGGAGCAATCAATTGCAGGCAAAACCGCATTTATAACACCCGATGAAGAGCAGGCAGAAATGAACCCAGTTAAAGCACACCAGAACCCCGCATGGGTAAATGAGTGCAGGAACAGCCCACCCCAGCCCAAAACTCAGGAATGTTACAACTGTGGACAGCTAGGACACTTTGCACGAGAGTGCAACGTGCCCCAGAAGCAGCAGAGAAACCAACAGACAGGCACCCTAAACAGGAATAGGGCAAAGCCGATCCATAGCGTTAGCGCCCGTTCAAAGAATGCAGACATGAACGGCACCGACTGACGGCGTTCGGGCTCCCCAACCTGGGTCTGCGACACCCTTTGGGATAAGTCCGGTAGACCGGTACTAGCAGGCAAAGTCCGGGGACAACCCGCAGAATTTTTTTGGGACACAGGAAGGTCCCGCACCACACTCAATTCCTCCACGATGTTTCAGCGAGACATGTGGCCCACAACAGACACCATCACACTCAGCGGTTTTACAGGCCATTTACAACAGGGACGCATCACAGCCCCTGTAGCAATACAGATAGGGAACATCACAACTAAGCACCCTGTAGTTTTGGTTGATCTGCCCCAGACAGCAGAACATATCCTTGGGATCGATTTCATGAGCTCCCATAACCTTTATTTTGACCCAGTGAATAAGTGTGTTTGGAAAATGGCAAAGGCAGCACGAGCCCCCGCCACGCTCACAGTAGGAGAATACGTAAATAAGATTAGCTCAGTAGGAGACTTCTGGTTCGACCCTCGAGCCATTAGTGCAGACAAATAGGTTAGGGCAGTCCTGCAGGAACATAAAGCAGCATTTGTACAGCACAAGCACGACTGTGGCAATTTGACTGGCTTTGTGAACATTACAGGTCCCGACCCTAAACCCCAGAAGCAGTACGGATTTCCCCAGCAAGCAGAGAAAGAAATCTCCACAGTCGTAGAGAGTTTGTTGGATCAAGGCGTACTCAGATCAGTAGCCTCCACAAACAACGCACCGATTTGGCCCATCAGGAAACCGGATGGATCATGGCGACTGACCATTGATTACCGGGAACTGAACAAAGTAACCCCAGCAGCAGCCCCCACCGTAGCCATGAGTCCCGAGACCATGCTCAAACAGGGACTCGAGTCAAGTTTTTTTCGGTTTTGGACATTAGTAATGGCTTTTGGTCCATTCCATTGGCTAAAGCGTGCCAGTACAAATTCGCCTTCACATTCCAAGGGCAACAATACACGTGGACGTGCCTTCCACAACTCCCCCTCCATTTTCCACCGACAGCTGGCAAATGGTTTAGCAAAATTTTCCCGCTCCGATTGTCTGGTCCAGTATGTAGACGACTTGTTACTACAGACAGACACAAAGAGAGAGCACATTTTGCTTCTCACCGAGCTCCTAGCACTCCGAAAAGAAATTGGTTGTAAAGTCAACCCCAAGAAGGCCCAGGATCTGAAGGAAAAACTGATTTACTTGGGAACAGTGATCACTCATGGTAAACGCGAGATCGAGCAAAAGAGAACTGACTCGATTGTCAAATTGCCCCTTCCCCACAATGTTTCAGCCCTCCAGTCATTTTTAGGACTGGTTGGCTACTGCCGAAACCATATTGACGGTTTTGCCACTAAAGCAGCCCTATCCGACCTTCTCAAGAAGCAGGCACCTTGGGAATGGCTTCCACAGCATATAGATGCCGAGAACGCTTTAAAAAGAGCACTCAGCACAGCCCCCGCACTACAGGTCCCAGATCCACATTCCCCGTACGCTATCGAAGTAGCAAGCACCGACCGAACCCTTTCGGCCGTGCTCCTCCAGGAACTCCACGACCAATTACGCTTTGTAGCATTCGCCTCACACGTGTTAGACCCCGTAGAGCAAGGATTTTCTGCCTGTGAAAGGCACCTGCTCGCAGTCTTTTGGGCAGTACAATACTTCGCCTAGGACTCAACCCCATCACCATCCTCACAGAACACACCCCAACGCAGCTATTGTTAGACGGCCGACTTAAAGATGGCACAGTCATCCAAATCCGCGCAACCCGTTGGACCCTTCTTTTACAGGGACGGGACATCACAGTAAAAAGAACCAAGACCCACACCTTCCTTGCCAATAATTTGCAGTATGCAGGCACCCCTCATGAATGTGAGATCATCACCACGAAACAGAACACAGGCCCATTTATTCCCAAGACACCTCCCAGGAAAACAGGTAGTACACCCCAGAGACCCCAGCCCACAGACACGTGTACACCCCTGAAGATTTATGTGGATGGCTCATCCACAGTGTGACATGGAGAGAGAATTACCGGTTGCGGTATATATGTAGAGGACGCGCACTAAATGAAATTTCCTTAAAGTTGCCAGGACATTTAGGCTCGCAGGCAGCAGAGCTGGCAGCGATTGCATATATTGTAGACCACCCAGATTCGTTCCCGACCCCAGAAGACATCTATTCGGACGGCTTGTATGTCTGTAATAGTTTGACAGAATTCCTACCCCTGTGGGAAACAAGAGGATTTGTTTCCGCGGATGGTAAACCCCTACCCTCAGCCCCATTACTCCGCCATATCTTAGAGACAGCGAAGGATAGGAAATACGGAATAATTAAGGTTCACAGTCATCACCGTTCTTCCCCCGCTGGTAACGTTAAAGCAGACGCCCTAGCGAAGGCAGGCTCCAGGCATGATTATTTTTGGAACCCCTCCGAAAGCACCCCAGTACACGCATTTCAGGTCTCATAGACCAACATTCAGGATTTAGCGAAGGCCCAGAAAGAGGACGAGAAACTAAGGGAAGTTTTAAAGGGAACCTTCCCAGCCCCGCATGATAAATACAGAAACGCAATTACCACACATGGCGGTGTGATTTTAAAGGATGGCATGTATATAGTTCCCAGCCAGGACAGGAACCAGATCATTTGTCAGTTCCATGACAATCATGGACACTAAGGAATTGAACCCACCCTAGCCCACCTCAGGCCGCTCTACTGGTGGCCTGATTTAAAAACCGATGTAACGCACTACATAGAGAATTGCTTAATCTGTGCCCAGAACAATCCGGACAGATATGCTTAAAAGGCTCAACTTAGTCATACCCGCCCCGTTAATGGACCCTGGACAAATCTCCAGATAGATTATATAGAACCCCTACCCCCATGCAGAAATGGTTACAAGTATGTGTTGGTGGTCATAGACACCTTCACAAAATGGGTGAAGCATTTCCATCACAAACTAATACAGCCAAGACAATGGCTAAAATATTAACACACCACATCTTTACAAGGTGGGGCCTCCCATGCAGAATAGAATCCGATCAAGGCTCCCATTTCACAGGACGTGTAATGAAAAACATCCTCACGATTTTCGGCATTAGACAAAAGTTCCATATCGCATACCACCCCCAGTCAAGTGGTATTGTAGAGCGGATGAATAGGACATTGAAAGCCACCCTCAGGAAAATGGTGCAACAGAATACCCGCACCTGGGATTCAGTTCTCCCATTTGCTTTAATGTTTTTAAGAAACACAGTATCCACGTCCACAGGCTACACCCCCCACACCCTCATGACCGGACGCCCCATGAAAGGCACTGAGTATTTACTAGGACTGGATTTGGCCAGCCCCGCAGTTATAGCCCTCACGCATGAAAATGCGGCTACACAACTGGTACAGAACATAAAGGCAGCCCAACTCGCAGCAGCAGTGAGACTTGGAACCAGGAAGAAACAGAGCAAGGCTTGTTTCGGCAAAACAGTACATATATAGAACATAGAACATTTCAGCGCAGTACAGGCCCTTCGGCCCTCGATGTTGCGCCAACCTGTGAAACCAATCTAAAGCCCATCTACACTATTCCCTTATTGTCCATATGTCTATCCAATGACCATTTGAATGCCCTTAGTGTTGGCGAGTCCACTACTGTTGCAGGCAGGGCATTCCACGCCCTTACTACTCTCTGAGTAAAGAACCTACCTCTGACATCTGTCTTATATCTATCTCCCCTCCATTTAAAGCTATGTCCCCTCGTGCTAGACATCACCATCCGAGGAAAAAGGCTCTCACTGACCACCTTATCCAATCCTCTGATCATCTTGTATGCCTCAATTAAGTCACCTCTTAACCTTCTTCTCTCTAACGAAAACAGCCTCAAGTCCCTCAGCCTTCCCTCATAAGATCTTCCCTCCATACCAGGCAACAGTCTGGTAAATCTCCTCTGCACCCTTTCCAATGCTTCCACATCCTTCCTATAATGCGGCGACCAGAATTGCACGCAATACTCCAAATGCGGCCGCACCAGAGTGTTGTATAGCTGCAACGTGACCTCATGGCTCCTAAACTCAATCCCTCTACCAATAAAAGCTAACACACCGTACGCCTTCTTAACAACCCTCTCAACCTGGTGGCAACTTTCAGGGATCTATGTATATGGACACCGAGATCTCTCTGCTCATCCACACTGCCAAGAATCTTACCATTAGCCCAGTACTCAGTCATCCTGTTATTCCTTCCAAAATGAATCACCTCACACTTTTCTGCATTAAACTCCATTTGCCACCTCTCAGCCCAGCGCTGCAGCTTATCTATGTCCCTCTGTAACTTGTAACATCCTTCCTCACTGTCCACAACTCCACCGACTTTAGTGTCATCTGCAAATTTTTTCACCCATCCTTCTACGCCCTCCTCCAGGTAATTTATAAAATACACGCCACTGAGTTTACAGTAGGGCAACAAGTTCTGCTTTCCCTTTACAATCCCAGTTCATTCCTCTCCCCAAAACTTTCCGGACCGCACTCCATTTCGGACAAAGTCAGCCCCTCAGTATACAAAATAACCTATCCCAATGGTAAGTCTGCGTGGTTTCATATGAACCAGCTCAAGGCTTACGGCTCACAGAATAACCACACACACCACATCCTGCTCGCAGCCGATCACGCCCCGCCCACAGATGACGTATTCCTACCCTCCCCCAACCACTCCAGCCCGCCCTCAGACATGACTTCAACTCCGCCCCCAGAGGCACAACTCCGCCTCTCCCTTCCCTCAACCAGCAGCGACAGCGACAGTGACAGCGATCACAATGACGATAGCCACACACACCACGTTACAACTATACCCCTGCACCAGGCCCCACTCCCAGCGAATCTGAGCATGATTCCACTTACCCATTTGAGATCACTTATATCAAAGCCCCTGACCCAGACCCACCGCCCGACGATTATGGATTGAAAACTAGTAGCTCCAACCTCGACACATGATTCTGGCACCGAGACAATTCATTCAGGCTCATCCGGAATGATGAGATGGACTCCAATTTGCCCCAAGCAGCTTTAGCACGGTTACTACAGTCAAGAGTTTGGCAGCCGGGAGAAGATGATGACTTAGAGTCTGACTCCCACCAAACAAATCCCTTTGCGACCCTGTTCGCTATTGAGCAGTGAGGTGTCCAGATGATGGAGAAAAAAGGAACCGATGGAGAGATACGGTGTCCTTTCTGATGGAACCTGCACCATGTTTGTTGAATGTTTGTTCGTTAGTGTTAACGTTAAGTGTTGTTCGTAAACTCGAAAGTTTTCACGGCCCCACGTCACCACTCCTTTGACGCCCCCTGGCTGTTAGAGGAACTAGTTTGTCCCCAGAAACTTGTTAAAGGTACAAGTTTGTCCCCAGACAATAGTTCAGAGGAACTAGTTTGTCGACAGAACCCGACTCATAGTTGCTCTCCTAATTCGAGAGGCAGTCCCCCACGACGACCACATTCTTACCCGTTCTTGCCAGTTGCTCAGGCAGTGGAGAAACGGCATTGGTCCCCGCCCTGCCTGAGGACCCCCCTCTGGTCAGCTACGCTCGGGTAGAGCACATACAGCATTGATCACCGTCCTACCCGGGGATTCCATCCATTTCTTACCCACCGCGGCCCATAGGCATCCCATTTTGTGGCTCATTACATTCAAAATTCTTTTGTTTGGTTTTGGCAACCCTTAGGTTGCTTCCCTCTGCTATTTACATCCTCAAACACTGGGATTGGAAATCACACAGGCTGCGAGACGGCTCGCAGTATGGCAGTGTTATTCTTAGATGTCTTGTCCCAATATTCGTTTTTTTTTTAAATGAGGAAGTCACAGATGGTGACCAATTATAAAGGTAAATTGGCAACAAAGGACAAACAGGCATACGAGATCTTAAGCAAGATAATAACAGAAATTATGCTTGTGTTCACAGAACTCCGAAACCCCAGGAACCCCAGAGGAAGACAAAGAGGAAGACCGACAAAGATGAAGACAGCCTTCGTGTTCACATGGATCTGAGTGGGATCCCTTCAGTTGCGCACGGACGCTACCCCCCTGACCCCTACCACACTAACCGTAAATTATTCCCACCCCTGCAATACACAGAACCCCGAGATAACTAGCCCCACGACAGCTAGCAATACCCCGGCCTGGTGTGATAAGTTTATCACCTGGTACTCACTCCCATATGTAGTCAAAGCACTCTTAGTGCTGGTGATACTTTGCAGTGTCGTCAAACATTTAGAGTTAGGAAATGACGAAAGAGAGCATATCGCTCTCGCACCCCGGTATACAGGTTTACGTCCCCCATTTTTGGATTTCACTAGACCCCCGAACCCATTGGGACTGATTAAAGAGCATCCATTTTGTTTAATGCATTCTGTGAAATAAAGAGGTGTAAACCTCTGTGTCTGACTGCCAGGCCAGAGAAGTTTGTGTGCTGCTATTTAGTACAATGTATAGATTATTTTTGGATTGTTTGTATTTTTGGATTGTTCGAATGAGGATAGTTTATTGAGAATAGTTAGAGGTTCCAGTTTTCTTATTTTTCTGGAATGCATGTATTAATGTCATAGTGCCCTCTAGAATTTTATGACAATGAATGTATTTAAAATGGTTTAGGTAAAATTGTGTTGCATAGGATAGGACAGTGTAGAGCCTAAGTATAGGTGCCCCGGTTGGTCAGAGGATGAAGACGACATAGTAGTGTGATCCTTCACGCTTTGCGTTGAGGATCACAAGGAGGGGGTGTAGCCATCTGGGATGGCCACGTCCCGATTACAAAATAGACACTTGCAAAGAATGCAGGGAAAATTGGACAATACTAAAAAACAAACAGGTGCAAGCTCTGTCTGTTGATTAGAACCTTAAACTCTCAGACAGGACAGAAACTGCCAAGCAATCTACATACTAATGAGCCATCTCCGGGGATAAAAGGGAAACATTTAGATAAACAATGTTAAGGCAGACACCCCAGCGCCAGAAGAGGCGAAGACAAAGCAGACCAACGGTCACTAGGACACGCCCAGCAATCAGGGAACCACCCCTCTATTGGAGGAAGATCGATACGACTTATTAGTTGAGGCCAAGTTCAAGGCCCGCCCAAAAGCGCACAAAGCCCTTTTTAGTATAAAAGATATTCCCCAAGGGAGAATCTTCCTTCTTTGGCTTTGGCTCTCAGCGAAGAGAGAGACCAGCCTAGCAGCTACAGCAGACCAAGTAAGTCCCAAGTCAACACACGCTATGAGATAGACGTTCCTAGTTGCTACCCTGTAAACAGCTCAACCCAGCAGCCTCAGAACCGAGCAACGGCCATTGTTCCTCTGACTGAGTGGGCACCCAAAGCTAAGTATAGGCTTTAGTAATAGTGGTAGTTTAGTTTGTAGAGTTTATGCATGAGTAGATACCGTGTGTAAATAAATGAGCATTGCTTTTGAACTTACTAACTGGTGTATCGAGTCTGTGATCAGTATTCGGTTCTGAACCTTGTGGCGGTGTCGAAAGCTTCCTGGCGACTCTTGAGCAAACGTAATTAAAGAGCCAAATTAAGAGGTAACCAAAGAGAGCAACAGTCCTAAGTTTTGGAGCTTTGATATGAGCTTGGCTGGGATTATGGTGCTGAAGGTGGTGTTGTAGTCAATAAATAGGAGTCTGATGTAGGAGTCCTTGTTGTCAAGATGCTCCAGGGATGAGTACAGGGCCAGGGAAATGGTGTTTGCTGTGGACCGGTTGCAGCGGTATGCGAATTGCAATGGTTCTAGGCATCTTGAGAGTATGGAGTTGATGTGCTTCATGACACACAGCTGCTACTGTTCGTCGGTGGTGGAGGGTTTGAATGTTTGTCGAAGGGGAAGCAATCAAGTGGGCTTCTTTGTCCAGGATGGTATTGAGCTTCTTGAGTGTTGTTGGAGCTGCACTCATGCAGGCAGGTGGAGAGTATTCCATTACACTCCCGACTTATGCCTTGTAGATGGCAGACAGCCTTTGAGGGGGGGGGTTAGGAGGTGAGTTATTTGCTGTAGGATTCCGAGTCTTTGACCTACCCTGGTAGCCACAGTATTAATGTGGCTAGTGCAGTTCAGTTTCTGATCAATGGTAACCCCCAGGATGTTGATTGTGGGGGATTCAGCAATAGTAATGCCATTGAATGTCATGGGGTGATGGTTAAAGCCTCTCTTGTAGGAGATGGTCATTGCCTGGCACTTGTGTGGCACGAATATAACTTGCCAGTTGTCAGCCCGAGCCTGGATATTGTCCCGGTCTTGCTGCATTTGGACATGAACTGCTTCATTATCTGAAGAATCGCAAATGGTGCTAAACATTGTGCAGTCATCGCAAACATACCCATTTCTGACCTTATGATGGAGGGCAGGTCATTGATGAAGCAGCTGAAGATGATTGGGCCGAGGACACTACCCTGAGGAACTCCTGCAGTGATATGCTGCAGTAGAGATGATTGACCTCCAACCATCTTCATTTGTGCCGGGTATGACTCCAACCAGCGGAGAGTTTTCACCTCTGATTCCCATTGACCCCAGTTTAGCTCGGGCTCCTTGATGCCACACTCGGTCAAATGCTGCCTTTGACAAAGTGCCGCATAGGAGACTGTTTAATAAGTTCAGAGCTCATGGTGTGAAGGGTAAGATCCTGGCATGGAGAGAGGATTGGCTGATTGGCAGAAGGCAAAGAGTGGAGATAAAGGGGTCTTTTTCAGGATGGCAGCCGGTGACTAGTGGTGTGCCTCAGTGGTCTGTGCTGGGACCACAACTTTTTACAATATACATTAATGAAACGGAAGAAGGTACTGAAGGCACTGTTGCTAAGTTTGCAGACAATACAAAGATCTGTAGAGGGACAGGCACTATTGAGGAAGCAAGGGGGCTGCAGAAGAATTTGGACAGCCAGGAGAGTGGGCAAAGAAGTGGCAGATGCAATACAATGTGGACATACATAGGGGCTTTTCACAGTAACTTCATTGAAACCTACTTGTGACAATAAGTGATTATTATTAGGTTATGCACTTTGGAAGAAGGAATGGAGGCATAGACTATTTTCTAAATGGGGAGGTGCTTCGGAAAGCAGAAGCACAAAGGGACTTGGGCGTCCTTGTTCCAGATTCTCTTAAGGTTAACGTGCAGGTTCAG
The DNA here is from genome assembly GCF_047496885.1 of Scyliorhinus torazame. NCBI lineage: Eukaryota > Metazoa > Chordata > Chondrichthyes > Carcharhiniformes > Scyliorhinidae > Scyliorhinus > Scyliorhinus torazame. Next base: position 4,777,868 of record NC_092716.1, read on the forward strand.
TCGTCTGTTAAGAAGGCAAATGCAATATTAGCATTCATGTCGAGAGGGCTAGAATACAAGACCAGGGATGTGCTTCTGAGGCTGTATAAGGCTCTGTTCAGACCCCATTTGGAGTATTATGAGCAGTTTTGGGCCCCGTATCTAAGGATGGATGTGCTGACCTTCGAAAGGGTCCAGAGGAGGTTCACAAGAATGATAGCTGGAATGAAGAGCTTGTCGTAATAGGAACGGTTGAGGACTCTGGGTCTGTAGTCGTTGGAGTTCAGAAGGATGAGGGGGGATCTTATTGAAACTTACAGGATACTGCGTGGCCTGGATAGAGTGGATGTGGAGAGGATGTTTCACCTGTAGGAGAAACTAGAAGCAGAGGACACCATCTCAGTCTAAAGGGATGATCCTTTGAAACAGAAATGAGGAGGAATTTCTTCAGCCAGAGGTTGGTGAATCTGTCAAACTCTTTCCGCAGAAGGCTGTGGAGGCCAAATCACTGAGTGTCTTTAAGACAGAGATAGATAGGTTCTTGATTGAAAAATTTTTTTTTTACAGTACCAAATTACTTTTTTCCAGTTAAGGGGCAATTTAGTGTGGCCAATCCACCTACCCTGCACATCTTTGGGTTGTGGGGGTGAGACCCACGCAAACACGGGGAGAATGTGCAAACTCCACATGGGCAGTGACCTAGGGCCGGGATCGAACTGTGAGGCAGCTGGGCTAACCACTGTGCCACCGTGCTGCCCCGCTTCCACTTCTTGTTTTGGCACAGCAGCTTATGTAGTGGTTGTAAAATGGTTGCCAAATTTGGAACGAATCTTCCTTAATATAGTTGAACAATCCTACGAAGGATGGTAACTGGTTAACATTCTGAGATGCAGATGCCTCTGTAACAGCCTTGACCTTCGAAGGACATTTGTGAAGGCTCGTGGTGTCTATCGCATGTCCCAAATATTCAAATGAAGATTGGAAGAATTTACACTTGTCCTTGCTTCAGTCTGCATTCCTCCAATCTTTGAAGAGTGCCATCCAGTATCCGGTGACGTCACCTCCATGCCGTTAAGCACATGTCATCGTACAGTGTTCAGTGCAGCTCCTCAGAAATCAGTATAATTATATGACAATAATGTTACGTGACATGACCCTGCCACAGCTCCATTAGCTGCTCAAACCCTCATCCATGCCTGTGCACAGTGGCACAGTGGTTAGCACTGCTGCCTCACAGCGCCAGGTACCCGGCTTCAATTCCCGGCCCCGGGTCACTGTCCTTGTGAAGTTTGTTCCGGTTTCCTCCCACAGTCCAAAGATGTGCAGGTTAGGCGGATTGGCCGTGAAATCCGCTTCCACGCCAATCGGATACAAATCAGTTGTAAATAAATCGACAATTCGGATGCTGTTTGGTCAACTACTTTAATGTGTAACAAACTAACCGGCAGATCAGCCCCGTTCAGACACTGGTAAACGAGACCGTCGGGCAGAAAGATTTTATATTCCTGCCGATAGCGTTTTAGATTGCTTCTGTTCTTTTAAATGTGAAAATATTGCTGAATTCTCCAACCCAATCTAAAACAAATGCTATAAATTGTCCCTTAGTGTCCAGAGATGTGCAGGTTAGGTTAAGGGGTTATTGGGATTGGTGCGCTCCAGTGGAGTGCTCCAGCAGAAGGTCGGTGCAGACCCGATGGGCTGAATGGCCTCCTTCTGCACTGTAGGGATTCTACGATTCTGTGCTTCTAGACTTGACTATTCTAATTAATGCTCTTCTGGCCTCCCATCTTCCACCCTCCATAATCTTGAGCATATTCAAACTCTGTTGCCTGAATCCCAGCTGATATTAGGACCTGTTCGTCCATCATCCCTGTATGCGTTGATCTATTTTAGCCATTGGTCTGACAGCACATTTAATTTACAATTCTTTTCCTGTGTTAAATCGCTCCCTTTCCTTTACCTTCCCTATTTCTGTAACCTCCTCCAGCCCTACATGTATTTGAGATATCCACAATCCTCCAGTTCTGGTATGTTCTGATTTTAAACACTCCAGCACTCATGGCTGTATTTTCAGGTGCCTGGGCTCTCGAATCCCTTCCTAAACCTCTGGCTCTCTGCCTCCTTCTCATCCTTTATGACACTGTCTAAAATCTACTTAATTGTTGAAGCTTTTGGCCAGCTGTCCTTCTATTGGGCTCCAAGGCGGCACAGTGGTTAGAACTGCTACCTCACAACGCCAGGGACCCGGGTTCGATTCCAGCCTCGGGTGACTGTGTGGCGTTTGCATTTTCTCCCCGTGACTGCGTGGATTTCCTCTGGGTGCTCAGGAGTCCTCCCACAGTCCAGATATGTGCAGGTTAGGTGGATTGGCCATGCTAAATTGCCCCTATGTGTACAGGTTAGGTGGGGCAGCAGAGTGGGCCTAGGTAGGGTGCTCCCTCGGAGGGTCGGTGCAGACTCAATGGCCTACACTTGTACTGTCGGGATTCTACTATTCCTTGAGGGTCAACTCTTGTTTCAATACACTCCTGGTAAGCCCTTTGGCGTGTTTCACAATGCCAATGCATAATTGCAAGTTGTGGTGGGTGCTCTGTGGCAACTCACCGTTTCTTCAGCAGCATCTCCCAGATTCTCCCACCATCCATATTACAATCGTACATCGGGTCTGTGCACTCACAGTCTTTATGTAGTTGTTTTGATCTTCAGACAAATAATCTAAAGGAGACAAATTTATTCAGCAATGTTGCTATGGTCATTCTTCCAAGGTGGTCATGCCGGCTGGTGGCGGTCCGGTGCGGTACCATGGGAGTGCGGTACTGTCAGCGGTACCGTCCCCATACTCCGAGACCTCATTTACCCTCTGATGTGGGTGTTAATGATCCGGGCGGGTGGGGGAGAGTTCTCCCCGGCCTCCTGCCCACTGTTTATCCTTCGGCCAACACGCGATGGGGTTTTCCTGTGAATGAAATGAAAATCGCTTAGTGTCACAAGTAGGCTTCAAATGAAGTTACTGTGAAAAGCCCCTAGTCACCACATTCCGGCGCCTGTTCGGGGAGGCTGGTACGGGAATGGCCCGTGGGAGTTTGCTGCGCACAATGTGGCTCCTGCGTTTCCTCCATCACAACAGTGACTGTACTTCCAAGCGGCTTCATTGGCCATAAAGCACTTTGGGACATCCTGAGGAGATGGGAGGCGCTATAGAAATGTAGGTCGTCCTTTGCCGCTCGCGGCAGAGTGCGTCATGCCGAATGGCGGGACACCGCGCCAGCTCTGATTGGCTGCCGCATTCACCTATCCGGAGGGCTGATCCGGTGAGTCCACATTCTGATTTGTTAGCCGGACCGTCAATCAGTTGGAGGCGGGTCTAACGCGAGGACCGCGCGCTCCTATTGGTCGGACACAGCCCCGAGCTCTTATTGGTTCGTCGGCCGTCAATCAGTGGCCGAGATTACATCATCGCTGAGAACGGAGCGTTGAATGGCTACAGCCGCTATCAATCAGCCAGGAGATTGCGTCATACCGGGAATCCCGGGCTGTGATTGGCCGGTTGCCCGGGTGAATGACGTGGGCGGGACCGCCGGGCCGCGAGCGCCGGAAAAAAAATAAAAACCGAAAATCCCGAAGAAACCGTCCGGAGCGGGTAAGAGAACCGGGGGGAGGGGGACCGGGAGGAGGGGAGACCGGGGGGAGGAGACCGGGGGGAGGGGAGACCGGGGGGAGGGGAGACCCGGGGGGAGGGGGACCGGGAGGACCGGGACCGGGGGGAGGAGAGACCGGGAGACCCGGGACCGGGGGGACCGGGGGGACCGGGGGGACCCGGGACCGGGGGGGAGGGGAGGCCGGGCCTGAGGGCGCGGGGAAGAGCTCCCACCGGGAGGCCGGTAGGAGAGGCCCCGGCGCTGAGCCTAGTTCCAGGTCAGGGGACCGGACAAATACTGGGGTCGTATCCGCCCCCCCCCCCCCCCCCCCCATCAACCTTAACCCCCCCAACTATTCATAACTCACCCCAAACCAGCCATAACCCCCATCAAACCAGCCATAACCCCCATCAAACCAGCCATAACCCCCATCAAACCAACCATAACCCCCATCAAACCAGCCATAACCCCCATCAAACCAACCATAACCCCCATCAAACCAACCGTAACCCCCCCCATCAAACCAACCGTAACCCCCCCATCAAACCAACCGTAACCCCCCCCATCAAACCAACCGTAACCCCCCCATCAAACCAACCGTAACCCCCATCAAACCAACCGTAACCCCCATCAAACCAACCATAACCCCCATCAAACCAACCGTAACCCCCCCATCAAACCAACCGTAACCCCCCCCATCAAACCAACCGTAACCCCCCCATCAAACCAACCGTAACCCCCCCCATCAAACCAACCATAACCCCTCCAACTAACCATAACCCCCCCCAAACCAACCGTAACCCCCCCCATCAAACCAACCGTAACCCCCCCCATCAAACCAACCGTAACCCCCCCCCATCAAACCAACCGTAACCCCCCCCCATCAAACCAACCGTAACCCCCCCCATCAAACCAACCGTAACCCCCCCATCAAACCAACCGTAACCCCCCCATCAAACCAACCGTAACCCCCCCCATCAAACCAACCGTAACCCCCCCCATCAAACCAACCGTAACCCCCCCCCATCAAACCAACCGTAACCCCCCCATCAAACCAACCGTAACCCCCCCATCAAACCAACCGTAACCCCCCCATCAAACCAACCGTAACCCCCCCATCAAACCAACCATAACCCCTCCAACTAACCATAACTCACCCCCAAACCAGCCATAACCCCCCCCAAACCAACCGTAACCCCCCCCATCAAACCAACCGTAACCCCCCCCCATCAAACCAACCGTAACCCCCCCCCATCAAACCAACCGTAACCCCCCCCATCAAACCAACCATAACCCCTCCAACTAACCATAACCCCCCCCAAACCAACCGTAACCCCCCCCATCAAACCAACCGTAACCCCCCCCATCAAACCAACCGTAACCCCCCCCCATCAAACCAACCGTAACCCCCCCCCATCAAACCAACCGTAACCCCCCCCATCAAACCAACCGTAACCCCCCCATCAAACCAACCGTAACCCCCCCATCAAACCAACCGTAACCCCCCCCATCAAACCAACCGTAACCCCCCCCATCAAACCAACCGTAACCCCCCCCCATCAAACCAACCGTAACCCCCCCATCAAACCAACCGTAACCCCCCCATCAAACCAACCGTAACCCCCCCATCAAACCAACCGTAACCCCCCCATCAAACCAACCATAACCCCTCCAACTAACCATAACTCACCCCCAAACCAGCCATAACCCCCCCCAAACCAACCGTAACCCCCCCCATCAAACCAACCGTAACCCCCCCCATCAAACCAACCGTAACCCCCCCCCATCAAACCAACCGTAACCCCCCCCATCAAACCAACCGTAACCCCCCCCATCAAACCAACCGTAACCCCCCCATCAAACCAACCGTAACCCCCCCATCAAACCAACCGTAACCCCCCCCATCAAACCAACCGTAACCCCCCCCATCAAACCAACCGTAACCCCCCCCCATCAAACCAACCGTAACCCCCCCCATCAAACCAACCGTAACCCCCCCCATCAAACCAACCGTAACCCCCCCCATCAAACCAACCGTAACCCCCCCATCAAACCAACCGTAACCCCCCCCATCAAACCAACCGTAACCCCCCCCATCAAACCAACCGTAACCCCCCCATCAAACCAACCGTAACCCCCCCCATCAAACCAACCGTAACCCCCCCCCCCCATCAAACCAACCGTAACCCCCCCCCATCAAACCAACCGTAACCCCCCCCCATCAAACCAACCGTAACCCCCCCCCATCAAACCAACCGTAACCCCCCCCCATCAAACCAACCGTAACCCCCCCCCATCAAACCAACCGTAACCCCCCCCCCCATCAAACCAACCGTAACCCCCCCCCCCATCAAACCAACCGTAACCCCCCCATCAAACCAACCGTAACCCCCCATCAAACCAACCGTAACCCCCCCATCAAACCAACCGTAACCCCTCCAAACCAACTGGAAACTCTCCCAAACCAACTGTAACCCCCCCCCCCAAGCAACCATACCCCCCCCCCCCCCCCCCCCCGAAACCAATCATACCTCCCTCCCTCCCCAAAACCAACCACACACATCCCAAACCGCTGCTGGTCGGGTGCGAAAGGACATAGCTGCTGGACTGGGACTGCAGCAGGTGGTGAGGGAAGCAACAAGGGAGAGAAACCTACTTGACCTCATCCTCACCCATCTGCCTGCCACAGATGCATCTGTCCATGAGAGTATCGGGTGTGACCACCGCACCGTCCTTGTGGAGACAAAGTCCCGTCTCGACAATGAGGATCCCCTCCATCGTGTTGTTTGTCATTACCACTGTGCTAAATGGGATAGATTTTAAACAGAGTGGGCATATCCAGACTGGGCATCCATGAGGTGCTGTGCGCCATCAGCAGAATTGCATTCAGCCATTATCTATCCCCACCATTACCACCAAGCCAGGGGATCATCCTGGTTCAATGAAGAGTGCAGGAGACCATACCAGGAGCAGCACCAGGCAGACCGAAAAATGAGGTACCAAAGAGAAAATGCTGGAAAATCTCAGCAGGCCTGGCAGCAGCTGTAGGGAGAGAAAAGAGCTAACGTTTCGAGTCCAGATTACCTTTGTCAAATGGTCATCTGAACTCGAAACATTAGCTCTTTTCTTCCCCCTTCTGTTGTTGCCAAACCTACTGAGATTTTCCAGCAGTTTCTCTTTGGTTTCAGATTCCAGCAGCCGCAGTAATTTGCTTTTTATTAATGAGCTGCCAACCTGGTGAAACTGCAACACAGGACTACTTGTATGCCAAACGGTATAAGCAGCAAGTAATGGACAGAGCTAGGCGATTCCACAACCAAAGGTTCAGATCTAAGCTCTGCAGTCCTGCCACATCCAGCCGTGCATGGTGGTGGACAATTAACTCACTGGAGGAGGAAGTATCCCCATCCTCAATGATGGAGGAGCCCAGAACATCTGTGACAAAGACAAGGCTGAAGCATTTGCAGTAATCTTCAGCCAGAATTGCATCACCAATACAATTCATTCTACATGGTATCAAGAAATGGTTGGAGGCACTGGATACTGCAAAGGCTATGGGCAATCTGTACAAGTGTGTCCTGTACGCAAGAAACAGGACAAATCCAAACCAGCCAATTACCGCCCAATCAATCCACTCTCCATCATCAGCAACGTGATGGAAGGAATCATCAACAGTGTCATCAAGTGGCACTTACTCAGCAATAACCTGCTCACTGATGCTCAGTTTCGGCTCCGCCAGGGTCACTCAGCTCCTGACCTCATTCCAGCCTTGGTTCAAACATGGACTAAAGAGCTGAATGCCAGAGGTGAGGTGAGAGTGACTGCCCTTGACATCAAGGCAGCATTTGACTGAGTATGGCATCAGAGAGCCCGAGCTAAACTGGAGTCAATGGGAATCGGGGGGAAACTCTCCGCTGGTTGGAGTCATACCCTGCACAAAGGAAGATGGTCGTTGGCAGTCAGTCACCTCATCTCTGGGACATCACTGCAGGAGTTCCTCAGGGTAGCGTCCTAGGCCCAACCATCCTTGAGCTGTTTCAATGACCTAAAGTCAGATGTGGGAATGTGCAGTCATCTGCAAACAATGTTCAGCACCATTCCTGACTTCTCAGACACTGAAGCAGTCCACGTGCAAATGCAACAACACCTGGACAACATCCTGGCTTGGGCTGACAAGTGCCAGGCGTGATCATCTCCAAACAAGAGAGTATCAGACCATCGCCCCATGACAGACCATCGCCCCATTATAATCACTGAATCCCTACTATCAACATCTTGGGGGTTGCCATTGGCCTGGAAATGAACTGGAGTAGCCATATTAATACTGTGGTTACTAGGGCAGGCAGAGGCTAGGAATCCATTGGAGTAACGTCCTGACTTTGAGGATAAGGGGTAAACCTTTTAGGACTGAGGTGAGGAGAAATTTCTTCACCCAGAGAGCGGTGAATCTGTGGAATTCTCTACCACAGAAAGTAGCTGAGGCCAAAACGTTGTGTAATTTCAAGAAGGAATTAGATACAGCTCTTGGGGCTGAAGTGTTATGGGGGAGGGGGTGGGGGGTTGGGAGGAGGTGGATCAGGGGTATTGAACTTGATGATCAGCCGTGGTCGTAATGAATGGCAGAGCAGGCTCGAAGGGCATCTATTTTCTATGTACGTTTCTGTGCTTGACTCCCCAAAGTCCATCCACCACCAACGAAGCACAAGTCAGGAGTGTAATGGATACTCTCCACTTGCCTGGATGAGTGCAGCTCCAACAACACTCAAGAAGCTCGACACCATCGGACAAAGCAGCCCCACTTGATTGCTCCCCTTCCACAAAGATTCAAACCCTCCACCACCGACGCACAGTGGCAGCCGTGTGTACCATCTGCAAGATGCACTGCAGGAGCTCACCAAGGTTCCGTGGGCAGGATCTTCCAACCCCATGACCACTACCATCTAGAAGGACAAGAGCAGCAGATACCTGGGAACCCCACGACCTGGAGGTTCCCCTCCAAGTCACTCACCGCCCTGACTTGGAAATATATCGCCGTTCCTTCGCTGTCACTGGGGCTAAAATCCTGGAGAACTCTCCCTAACAGCACTGTGGGTGCACCTACACCGTATGCACTGCAGCCGTTCAAGAAAGCAACTCACCTTTGCTCGAGGACCATTAGGGATGGGCAACAAATGCTGGCCTAGCCAGCGAAGCCCAGATCTGTAAAAATGAATTTGAAAACATTCCCAGACTCCTCAGGAGTTTTAATTCTTCCATCAAATTTTCTCTCCGCTTTCTTTTCTCAAAATCCTAACTTCTCCAATCCAAACTTCTCAAATCCATCTTCATAGCTGAAGTTCCTCATCCCAGGAATTCTTTACCGTGAATCTTTTCTGCTCTCTCTCTCTAGCCCCTTCACAGCATTCCGATAATGCAGCTCCTAAACTTAGATGCAATCCTTCAGTTGCGGTTGAACCAGTGTTTTAGAGTCGTCATAACCATCGTGCTCTTGTACTCTGTAGCACTAATCAAAATGCCCAGAATTCCAGCAGACTGTTTAATTTCTTCCTCAATCTGACCCGCACTTTCAATTTGTGCACATATATCCCCAGGTCCCTCTACTCCTGCACCTCCTTTAGAATTGTCCCCATTATTTTATATATAATTATTTTATATTGCCCTTCTTCATTCTTGAAATGATCACTTTTTACTTTTCTGTGTTAAATTTCATCTGCCATGTTTCCATCCATTCCTACAGCCTGAATCTGTCCCCTTGAAGTCTATTGCTATCTTCACAGTTCACAATATTTCCCGGTTTTGTATCATTTTGAATTTGTGTCCTATACGGTGCACTGGCACAGTGGTTAGCACTGCTGCCTCTCAGCTGCAGGGACCTGGGTTCAATTCCGGCCTCGGGTGACTGTGTGGAGTTTGCACTTTCTCCCTGTGCCTGTGTGGGGGTTTCCTCCCACAGTCCAAAGATCTGCAGGTTAGGAGGATTGGCCATGATCAATGTGCGGGGATAGGACAGGGGAGTGGGCCCAGGTAAAGTGCTCTTTCGGAGGGTTGGTGCTGGCTCAATGGGCCGAATGGTCTTCTTCACTGTTGGGACTCTCAAGTCTTTAGAAGCATGTGGGTTCTTAAGTACTATATTTAGGAACCTAGAACATTATAGCGTCAGCATCTTCAGTGGCTAGTACTGCCTCTGGATCAAGGTTGTGGATTCAAGACCCACGGCAGAGACTTGGCTGGCACTCCAGTGTGGCAATGAAGCAGTGCTTCACTATCCCAGGCAACTTCTTTTGCGTGTGACATTAAACTCTTCCCCCTCCGATAGGGCGGCACGGTAGCACAGTGGTTAGCACTTACTTCACAGCGCCAGGATCCCGGGTTCCATTCCCGGCTTGGGTCACTGTCTGTGCAGAGTCTGCACCTTCTCCCCGTGTCTGCGTGGGTTTCCTCCGGTTTCTTCCCACAAATCCCGAAAGACGTGCTTGTTAGGTGAATTGGACATTCTGAATTCTCTCTCTGTGTACCCGAACAGGCACTGGAATGTGGCGACTAGGGGCTTTTCACAGTAACTTCATTGCAGTGTTAATGTAAACCTACTTGTGACAATAATATGGATTATTATACTATGTACAGGATTCTCCTGCACTATTTGAAGGATATCTGAGAGAAAGTGTATATCATAGAATCATAGAATTTACAGTGCAGAAGGAGGCCATTCGGCCCATCGAGTCTGCACCGGCTCTTTGAAAGAGCACCCTACCCAAGCCCACACCTCCACCCTATCCCCATAACCCAGTAACCTACCCAACACTAAGGGCAATTTTGGACACTAAGGGCAATTTATCATGGCCAATCCACCTAACCTGCACATCTTTGGACTGTGGGAGGAAACAAATATGGTTTATTATAATGACTAATATGTTTATTGCACATTAGGAATCTGTGTTTGAGTTGATTATGTTTTGAGGTTCTCGGGTCTAGACAGCTTTACTGATTGTGCAAGAAGGCTGCTGGAGTATGAGGTGGGTAAGTGTGGAATTCTCTGCTGCAAAGAATGGAAAAACAGAATATTTTTTGAAATGGAAGAGAGAAGAAAATGAGAGTCGTCAAAGGGATTTGGATTTCCTTGAAAGTTAACGTCGGCGCAGCAAGCAATTAGGAAAACAAACAAAATGATAGGGCCCGCTCCATGCCGAAGGGCCTGTCTCCGTGCTGTAGATTCTGTTAGGAAAGGTTTAGAGGGATATGGGCCAAATGCAGGCAAATGGGGTCAGCTTCGATGGGCTTTTTGGTTAAATGGACCAGTTTGAGCCGAAGGGCTGCGGTTACCATGGTGAACTGGAACTAGTTGGTTCCTGCGATTTATTGAGTGATGAACATTAATTGATTGAAGAAAGAGCAGTTTAGATATCTAATCCAGAGAAGAGTGTATGGGAGTGATTCAAACCTGTTGTGTGTTTGAGAAGTTCAAATGACGTCAAATTCTTCTGAATGATGTTACTGCATTTTTTAACTTGTCCTGAGATTAGATTGGAAGCCTTGAAGTGATCGGTGTCGAGCAAGGAGAGGAAAGCTGGGGGGGGTAGTTGGGTTTATCTCGGAACTGTGAGTGCTTCTGTATCATTGATGCTTGCTGACGAAAACAATTAATGGTTGTTGCATCGTTACTGGATGTTTAATGAGAAAGTGATTGGTCTGCTGACATTGGGTACCTGGACAGTGGTATCATCAGTCTGTGCAGTGTGCTCACTAACTTATCATTACACCTTCAACCAATTGCTTACTTTAATGTGCTTTGATCCATTGGATGTGTGCTTCACAGGCAAAGCCAGCATTTGTTGCCCATCCCTAATTACCCTTGGCTTCAAGTGGCTTGTAGGAGTCGACCACATTGCTGTGGAGTTACATTTGGCCGGGCAAGGACTGCAGATTTCCTTCCCCAAAAGGAACCAGATGGGTTTTGTTGCTATATTTACTCGCTATAAATATGGCAGTCAACAAGGTTGCCCCTTTTGTCTCGATATTGATATTATATTGCTTTCAGAGTCGCCAGGCATCAATGATACCACCACAAGGTTCAACCAGATATCGATCAAAGACCCAACAACCAGTTAGTTAGTTCAAGTTCGATAATACTTTATTTACACACTAGATTAACTTATACATGCAACATAAACACTACGAGCTAAACTACACCTAACAACTATGACAACCTGTACTTCAGGCACCCGGCTTAGGTCAGAGGAACAGTGGCCTTTGTTCGAATCTGGATCTGCCGGGTCTGGAGAAGTAACTGCGGTTCAGCTGGGCTCATCCGTCTGGTAGCGAGCGTTGAACTTGACCTTGTTTCTGGTCGTGGTGCTGCGATTGGAGATGGACGTTGCCGGAGCGCCAGGTCCAAAAGAGATGGAACACATGGCCGTGTCTCTCTTTATCCTTGGGGAGGTTCGCGCTCTTTTGGACGGTCCTTAGGTTTGGACCCAATCAATTGGGCAGTTCTCGATCACTGCCTTCGATCTGAGCCAATAAAGGGGCGGGTGCCTTGATGGCTGGGAGTGTCCTAAGCGGTCATTGACCTTGCTGTTTATGCTCCCTGAGTAAAGGGAGTGGCGCCGATGTGCCTGGACTTGTATCGGTTACCTGAGTATCAGTCCTTTGTCTTACGGAGATGGGCCAGTAAATGCTAATCGGCTGGGGGTTTGGATGCTGTCTGGATTCTCTGCTCACGAATATACATTCAGGCTCTGTGCCTGCCTGCATCTTACATTGTCCACATTTCCCTTTAGGCTTTGCGAACGTCCATGTTTCTTGTTGTAAGTGGCCATCCCAGATGGCTACAGTTTTCACAACAATCAACAATGGACATCATTAGACTTTTAATTCCAGATTTTTATTGAATTCATATTTCACCATCTGCCCTGGTGGGATTTGAACCTGGGTTCCCGGAGCATTACTCTGGCTCTCTGGATTACTAGCCCAGTGACAGTACCACTATACCACTGTCTTGCATTATGTAACATCACTCCCACAGCAATGACACACATGCAATACACACATTCCATAATTTTTCAGGTCAGTTTGGCTCGGATGTAGGGCTCCGACTTCTGGAACAGAAGGTTAGGGTGGGGCTCTTTCAGAGGATCGGTGCAGACTCGATGGGCCCAATGGCCTCCTTCTGCACAGCAGGGAGTCTATGATTAAGGCTGTGAGTTTGCATCCCAACCCAGAACTCATGGTCTTGAGTGCTATGTGAAAGAAGTGCCGTATCTAACATTCAGTGCGTGGGTCTTAAACTCTCGATGAGTTGGATATCCTGAACAGTTAGATCTATGGCTGAGTTTGATCGTGTGCTGTTACCAGATTGAGTATGTCACATTTTAATTTCACAAAGAAACATTGCAGTTTGCACTTTTTGCTGAAATTGAGTGTCTGGAGAGGATGGTTAGAGTGAGGTGCTGATGCTTTCAGGACCATTACTGATGGGATCAATTTGAAGTGAGTGAAATATAGTGAACTGTATCAGTGAGTTTAGTCTGCTTTTGTTTTGTTTGTTTTTGTTACTCTTGATATCATATTAGTTGCAATATTGCCATTTATAAACCCAGAATGCTCTCTCTCAATGCAACTGCAGTTTGAAAGCACTCATTGCACTGAGCCAGTGGTTTTCAGTCAATAAGTTGATTGGAAATAAGAACAAAGAAAAGTACAGCACAGGAACAGGCCCTTCGGCCCTCCAAGCCCGTGCCGATCATGATGCCCGAACTAAAGCCAAAGCCTTCTGCCCTTACACGATCCATATTCCTCTTCCTCCCAATTCATGTAGCCATCCAGATGGTTCTTAAATGTTGCTAATGTGCCTGCTTCCAACACATCCTCTGGCAGCGCGTTCCAGACACCCACCACTCTCTGTGTGAAAAACGTACCCTGCAAATCTCCCTTAAACTTTCCCCCTCTCACCTTGAACCTGTGCCCCCTGTAATTGACACTTCCACCCTTGGAAAAAGCCTCTGACTATCCACCCTGTCTATGCCTCTCATAATTTTGTAGACCTGTATCAGATCTCCCCTCAGCCTACATCTTCCCAGTGAAAATAATCCTAATTTATTCAACCTCCTCATAGCCAACACTCTCAAGACCAGGAAACATTCTGGATTGGATTTGTTTATTGCCACATGTACCGAGGTACAGTGAAAAGTATATTCTGGTGAACCTTCCTTGCACTCTCTCCAAAGCCTCCATGTCCTTCTGATAATGTGGTTATCAGAACTGCACACAACACTCCAAATGCGGCCTAACCAAGGTTTTATACAGCTGCAACATGATTTCCCAACTCCTGTACTCAGTGCCCCGGCTGATTAAGGCAAGCGTGCCGTATGCCTTCTTAATCACCTTGGCCACCTGTGTTGCCACATTTAGGGAACTGTGGACCTGCACGCCCAGATCCCTCTGTATGTTAATGCTCCTGAGGGTTCTGCCATTTCCAGTATAATCAAATCTAGATTTGATCCTCCAAAATGCAGCACCTCGCATTTGTCCGAATTAAACTCCATCTGCCATTTCTGGGCCCAAGTATCCAATCTATCTATATCCAGTTGTATTCTCTGACAATCCTCGGCACTATCAACAACTCTGCAATTCTTCGTGTCACCCGCAAACTTATGAGTCACCCATCCACGTTTTCCCCCAGACCATTTATATATGCCACAAACAGCAGAGGTCCCAGCACTGATCCCTGCGGAACAGCACTAACTACAGATCTCTATTCTGAAAAACGCTCTTCCATCACTACCCTCTCTCTTCTATAACCAAGCCAGTTCTGTATCCATCGAGCCAGCCCACCCCGAATCCCATGTGATTTTAGTTTTTGTACCAGTCTGCCATGTGGGACCTTCAATGTTTTGTGCCAGTAGTACTGGATATCTTCAGGACACAGGATTAATGGGAAAACTTGCATCAAAGGACCCAGATTATATCATAAAATGCATTTTATAATCGTCAGGAAAGTAAGGTAAGATTGCAGCCTTGCAAGCACCAAGGTCTGACCTTTTGCACTGCAAACACGCACATTTGGTTGTTTGATGCTGCATCTCCAGCTCTCACAGTGTCACTGCTGAAGTACATCAAGGGTTCATAAGAACTAGGAGCAGGAGTAGGCCATCTGGCCCCTCGAGCCTGCTCCGCCATTCAATGAGATCATGGCTGATCTTTTGTGGACTCAGCTCCACTTTCCGGCCCGAACACCATAACCCTTAATCCCTTTATTCTTCAAAAAACGATCTATCTTTATCTTAAAAACATTTAATGAAGGAGCCTCAACTGCTTCACTGGGCAAGGAATTCCATAGATTCACAACCCTTTGGGTGAAGAAGTTCCTCCTAAACTCAGTCCTAAATCTACTTTCCCTTATTTTGAGGCTATGCCCCCTAGTTCTGCTTTCACCAGCCAGTGGAAACAACCTGCCCGCATCTATCCTATCTATTCCCTTCATAATTTTATATGTTTCTATAAGATCCCCCCACATCCTTCTGAATTCCAACGAGTACAGTCCCAGTCTACTCAACCTCTCCTCGTAATCCAATCCCTTCAGTTCTGGGATTAACCTAGTGAATCTCCTCTGCACACCCTCCAGTGCCAGTACGTCCTTTCTCAAGTAAGGAGACCAAAACTGAACACAATACTCCAGGTGTGGCCTCACTAACACCTTATACAATTGCAGCATAACCTCCCTTGTCTTAAACTCCATCCCTCTAGCAATGAAGGACAAAATTCCATTCGCCTTCTTAATCACCTGTTGCACCTGTAAACCAACTTTTTGCGACTCATGCACTAGCACACCCAGGTCTCTCTGCACAGCAGCATGTTTTAATATTTTATCATTTAAATAATAATCCCTTTTCCTGTTATTCCCACCAAAATGGGTAACCTCACATTTGTCAACATTGTATTCCAGACCCTAGCCCATTCACTTAGCCTATCCAAATCCCTCTGCAGACTTCCAGTATCCTCTGCACTGTTTGCTTTACCACTCATCTTAGCGTCGTCTGCAAACTTGGACACATTGCCCTTGGTCCCCAACTTCCTCATGGCAACATGACCTCATGGCTCCGAAACTCAATCCCTCTACCAATAAAAGCTAACACACCGTACACCTTCTTAACAACCCTCTCAACCTGGGTGGCAACTTTCAGGGATCTGTGTACATGGACACCGAGATCTCTCTGCTCATCCACACTGCCAAGAATCTTTCCATTAGCCCAGTACTTCCTGTTATTCCTTCCAAAATGAATCACCTCACACTTTCCTGCATTAAACTCCATTTGCCACCTCTCAGCCCAGCGCTGCAGCTTATCTATGTCTTCTTCCAGCTAGCCAATTTCTGATCCAAACTGCTAAATCACCCTGAATCCCATGCCTCTGTATTTTCTGCAGTAGCCTACCGTGGGGAACCTTTTCAAATGCTTTACTGAAATCCATATACACCACATCAACTGCTTTACCCTCATCCACCTGTTTGGTCACCTGCTCAAAGAACTCAATAAGGTTTGTGAGGCACGACCTACCCTTCACAAAACCGTGTTGACTATCTCTAATCAAATTATTCCTTTCCAGATGATTATACACCCTATCTCTTATAAACCTTTCCAAGGTTTTGCCCACAACAGAAGTAAGGCTCACTGGTCTATAGTTACCGGGGTTGTCTCTACTCCCCTCCTTGAACAAGGGGACAATATTTGCTATCCTCCAGTCTTCTGGCACTATTCCTGTAGACAAAGATGAGTTAAAGATCAAAACCAAAGGCTCAGCAATCTCCTCCCTAGCTTCCCAGAGAATCCTAGGATAAATCCCATCCGGTCCAGGGGACTTATCTATTTTCACACTTTCCAGAATTGCTGACACCTCCTCCTTATGAACCTCAAGCCCTTCTAGTCTAGTAGCCTGAATCTCAGTATTCTCCTCGACAACATTGTCTTTTTCCTGTGTGAATACTGATGAAAAATATTCATTTAGCACCTCTCCTATCTCCTCGGTCTCCAAGCACAACTTCCCACTACTGTCCTTGACTGGCCCTACTCTTACCCGAGTCATTCTTTTATTCCTGACATATCTATAGAAAGCTTTAGGGTTATCCTTGATCCTACCTGCCAAAGACTTCTCATGTCCCCTCCTGGCTCTTCTTAGCTTTCTCTTTAGGTCCTTCCTAGCTAACTTGTAACTCTCGAGCGCCCTAACTGAACCTTAATGATATATTACAACAATAGTTTTGTGATCATTGCTCGACTTTCAATTACAGATGTTTTTACTGAATTCAAATTTCACCATCTGCCATGGCAGTATTTCAACAGGGGCTCCTGGAACATTATGCAGGGTCTCTGGATTACGGGTCCAGTGACAATACCACTACACCCCTGCCTCCCCCATCTCTGACCTTCAACTCAAATATTCTTCAGCTGAACACCAGGCAGGCCAAAGTGGCCATGATGGCAGCCCACTCTCTCGCTAAGGCTGAACAAAATCTTTGCAACCTTTTGTAGCGTTTCTATGGATACTGATAATGGCCACATCTTCCCTGGCCTGAATATAAGTGGTTGAGAATTGCCCAGATTTTCTGGAATGTTGATACCTGTGACCACTCGAGTCAGTGACCAGGTTGTGGACGATGCAATTAACCAGGAAATGTCCAGCGCGTGGTGGGGCTGGCATCGCGGTGTGGAGTGTGTTCCAGTCAAGGCCACGGGAACTCAGTTTATTTGAGGTACAGTGTATATGGGAGTGGCTCATTAGTTGCCAGCGATGGTGTTCTTTGAGGAGGATGTTTTCAATGGGGACAGCAGGGGGTTCAATGTGTGCAAGCACAGGAAGCCAGTTGAGCTGAGTTGCCTCAATGTTCCAGAAACGATCCTCATGACTTCCCAGTGTGGAGATCTCTCCGGATTGGGCTTGGCTAATAGTCCCTTGGGACAGTGACAATTATTGCTGAAGCTCATACCTGAATAATTGTCACTTGGGTGCAGAACTATAAACTTCCCATTCACATCCTCCGAAGCCCTCTCAACCTCACCATCTCTCAAGGCCTCCCTGCACTATCACTGTCATTCCCCTCTGGGGTCTGGGTGAACATCCCATTGTCTTCGCAAAAGTTCATTCTCAAAACTGCCTGTCCTCTGACTGGCTCCACTTGTCAAACACATCAAACACAAGCTATTAGAAACATGGAAAATAGGAGTAGCCCATTCAATATGATCATGGCTGACCCTCTATCTACACCATACTCCCGGAATCTCCCCATACCTCTTGGTGCCTTTAGAGTCCAGAAATTTATTTTCTTGAATATATTCAGTGACTTGAGCTCCACAGCTTTCTGTGGTAGAGAATTCCACAGATTCACCACCCTCTGATTGAAGACGTTTCTCCTCCTCTCAGTCCTAAATGGGCCACCCCGCACCCTGAGACTGTGGCCCATTGTTCTCGACCCCCGCCCCAGCAGAGGAAACAACATCCCTGAATCCAGTCTGCCCAGCCCGGTCAGAAGTCTATGCATTTTGATTAGATCCTCTCATTCTTCTAAACTCCAGAGAACACAGACCCACTTGACCCAATCTTTCCTCGTACAACAATCCTGCATCCCAGGAATCAGCCTGGTGAACCTTCGCTGCGCTCCCTCTATGATGTGGAGATGCCGGCGTTGGACTGGGGTGAGCACAGTAAGAAGTCTTACAACACCAGGTTAAAGTCCAACAGGTTTGTTTCGATGTCACTAGCTTTCGGAGCGCTGCTCCTTCCTCAGGTGAATGAAGAGGTATGTTCCAGAAACATATATATAGACAGATTCAAGGATGCCAGACAATGCTTGGAATGCGAGCATTAGCAGGTGATTAAATCTTTACAGATCCAGAGATGAGGTAACCCCAGGTTAAAGAGGTGTGAATTGTGTCAAGCCAGGACAGTTGGTAGGATTTCCCAGGCCAGATGGTGGGGGATGAATGTAATGCGACATGAATCCCAGGTCCCGGTTGAGGCCGCACTCATGTGTGCGGAACTTGGCTATAAGTTTCTGCTCGGCGATTCTGCGTTGTCGCGGGTCCTGAAGGCCGCCTTGGAGAACGCTTACCCGGAGATCAGAGGCTGAATGCCCTTGACTGCTGAAGTGTTCCCCGACTGGAAGGGAACATTCCTGCCTGGTGATTGTTGCGCGATGTCCGTTCATTCGTTGTCGCAGCGTCTGCATGGTCTCGCCAATGTACCACGCTTCGGGACATCCCTGCCTGCAGCGTATGAGGTAGACAACGTTGGCCGAGTCACACGAGTATGTACCGTGTACCTGGTGGGTGGTGTTCTCACGTGTAATGGTGGTATCAATGTCGATGATCTGGCACGTCTTGCAGAGATTGCCATGGCTGGGTTGTGTGGTGTCGTGGATTACGGTTCTGAAGGCTGGGTAGTTTGCTGCAAACAATGGTTTGTTTGAGGTTGCGCGGTTGTTTGAAGGCAAGTAGTGGGGGTGTGGGAATGACCTTGGCAAGATGTTCATCTTCATTGATGACGTGTTGAAGGCTGTGAAGAAGATGTCGTAGTTTCTCCGCTCCGGGAAAGTACTGGACGACGAAGGGTATTCTGTCGGTTGTGTCCCATGTTTGTCTTCTGAGGAGGTCTGTGCGTTTTTTTGCTGTGGCGCGTTGGAACTGTCAATCGATGAGTCGAGCGCCATATCCCGTTTGTACGAGGGCATCTTTCAACGCCTGTAGATGTCTTTACGCTCCTTCTCGTCTGAGCAGATCCTGTGTATACGGAGAGCTTGTCCATAGAGGATGGCTTCTTTAATGTGTTTAGGGTGGAAGCTGGAGAAGTGGAGCATCGTGAGGTTATCCGTGGGTTTGCGGTAAAGCGAAGTGCTGAGGTGGCCGTCCTTGATGGAGACGAGTGCGTCCAAGAATGCAACTGATTTTGGAGAGTAGTCCATGGTGAGTCTGATGGATGGATGGAACATATTGATGTCATCGTGTAGTCGTTTCAGTGATTCTTCGCCGTGGGTCCAAAGGAAAAAAATGTCATCGATGTATCTGGTGTATAACGTCGGTTGAAGGTCCTGTGCAATGAGTAGGTCTTGTTCAAACTTGTGCATGAAGATGTTGGCGTATTGGGGTGCGAATTTGGTCCCCATGGCTGTTCCGGCGTCTGGATGAAGAACTTGTTGTCGAAGGTGAAGACGTTGTGATCCAGAATGAAGCGGATGAGTTGCAGAATTGCGTCTGGAGATTGGCAGTTGTCGGTGTTGAGTACTGAGGCTGTTGCAGCAATGCTGTCGTCATGGGGGATGCTGGTATAGAGTGCCGAGACGTCCATTGTGACGAGGAATGTTCCTAGTTCAACTGGTCCATGGGTGCTGAGTTTCTGTAGGAAGTCCGTCATGTCGCGACAGAAGCTGGGCATACCTTGTACGATGGGTTTCAAGATGCCCTCGATGTAGCCAGAGAGGTTCTCACACAGGGTCCCATTGCCTGAAACGATAGGACGGCCTGGTGTGTTGGCCTTGTGTATTTTCGGTAGGCAGTAGAGATCTCCAATGCGGGGAGTACGTGGGATGAGAGCACGTAGGGTGCTCTGAAGATCTGGATCCAAGGTCTTGATCAGTCTGTTAAGTTGGCGGATGTGTTCCTTGGTCGGATCTGCGAGTAACTGTCTGTAGTGTTCTTGGTTGTTCAGTTGTCGTATACTTCTTTGCAGTAGTCCGTTCTGTTCAGTACGACAGTGGCCCCCCCTTTGTCTGCTGGTTTGATGACGATGCTGCAGTTGGTCTTGAGAGCGCGGATGGCATTGCGTTGTGCTTGGGTGACGTTCGGGGCTGTCTTGTGAATGCGACTGATGAATCTGCCATTGACGCGACTCCTGACGGCTTGAGCATACATGTCGCGTCTAGGGCAGCGGCCTTCCGGAGGGGTCCAATTCGACTCTTTCCTCTTCGGTTGCCGCACCGCAGATCTCTCGGCCTGCTGTTCTGGTTCATTGATAGTCTGCTTGGGTTCGCTGTTGGCCTCTTGGGGTCTGTGGAAGAATTCCCGGAGCCTCATTCGCCTGATGAATTCCTCCGTGTCTGCCGCAAGACTGATGGGGTCCATTTTGCTGGTGGTGCAGAAATTGAGCCCTCTGTTGAGGACTTCGATTTTGTCTGGTTGAAGGGTGTAGTCTGACAAGTTGACAATAGATTTCCCTGTATTGTTTTCTACTGTGGTACCGGGGGTGGCTTGGTTGCTGCTGTTGGTGATGCCGAGTTTCTCAAGCTTTCTGTTCTTAGTATGCATATAGGTGGCATAGTATTGTTGTCTCATCTGTTTGGCGGTGTTCCGCAGCTGGTCTGCCGCGTCCTGAGCGCAAGTTGAGAATATGGCCTCTATCTTGGTTTCCAGGTTGCGTCGTCTGCTGTAGAGCTGGCGTACAAGGTGGTTGAGGAGTGTGAGAGAGGTGCGACGGCAGAGTCTCTCAGCGTAGTCTGTGTTGTAGGTCGACTTGAGTGGGTTTGTGATCTGTAGCCCTTTCGGGATCTTGTCTGCTTTCTTGCATCTTTGTAGAAACTTAATGTCAGTGTCTATATGCGCGATCTTCCTGGAGATCCTCTCCACTTTGAGCCGGCAGTTTGCGGTGTCGATGGTAGCCATGATGTGGAGATGCCGGCGTTGGACTGGGGTGAGCACACTAAGAAGTTTTACAGCACCAGGTTAAAGTCCAACAGGTTTGTTTCGATGTCACTAGCTTTCGGAGCGCTGCTCCTTCCTCAGGTAAATGAAGAGGTATGTTCCAGAAACATATATATAGACAGATTCAGGGATGCCAGACAATGCTTGGAATGCGAGCATTAGCAGGTGATTAAATCTTTACAGATCCAGAGATGGGGTAACCTCAGATTAAAGAGGTGTGAATTGTGTCAAGCCAGGACAGTTGGTAGGATTTCGCAGGCCAGATGGTGGGGGATGAATGTAATGCGACATGAATCCCAGGTCCCGGTTGCATGGTCTCGCCAATGTACCACGCTTCGGGACATCCTTTCCTGCAGCGTATGAGGTAGACAACGTTGGCCGAGTCGCACGAGTATGTACCGCGTACCTGGTGGGTGGTGTTCTCACGTGTAATGGTGGTATCCATGTCGATGATCTGGCACGTCTTGCAGAGATTGCCATGGCAGGGTTGTGTGGTGTCGTGGTCGCTGTTCTGAAGGCTGGGTAGTTTGCTCCAAACAATGGTTTGTTTGAGGTTGCGCGGTTGTTTGAAGGCAAGTAGTGGGGGTGTGGGGATGACCTTGGCAAGATGTTCATCTTCATCGATGACGTGTTGAAGGCTGTGAAGAAGATGTCGTAGTTTCTCCGCTCCGGGAAAGTACTGGACGACGAAGGGTATTCTGTCGGTTGTGTCCCATGTTTGTCTTCTGAGGAGGTCGGTGCGGTTTTTTGCTGTGGCGCGTTGGAACTGTCGATCGATGAGTCGAGCGCCATATCCCGTTCGTACGAGGGCATCTTTCAACGTCTGTAGATGTCTGTTACGCTCCTCCTCGTCTGAGCAGATCCTGTGTATACGGAGAGCTTGTCCATAGGGGATGGCTCCCTCTATGACAGGGATGTTCTTTCTTAGATAAGGACACCAAAATTTCACACAGTACTCCAGATGTGGTCTCACCAAGACCCTGTACAGCTGCAGTAAGACATCCTAGCTCCTGTGCTCAAATCCTCTTGCAATGAAGCCAACGTGCCATTTGCCTTCCGAACTGCTTGCTGTATCTGCATGCTTGCTTTCAGTGACTGCTGTACAAGGACACGCAGGTTCCTTTGTACATCAACATTTCCCAATCTATCCCCATTTAAACAATGTGCTGCTATTCTGTTTCCCTGTCTGAAATGAATAACTTCACATATATCCACGTTATACTGCATCTGCCACGTATTTGCCCACTCACTCAACTTGTCCAAATCACTTTTGAAGCCCCTTAACATCCCCTCACCACTCAAATTCCCACCCAGTTTTGTGTCATCAGCAAACTTAGAAATATTAGTTTTGATTCCCTCATCTAAATCATGCACTGTAAATTCTATGATTAATATACCTTGTGACTAGCTGGGGCCCGAGCACTGATCCCTGTGATACCTCACTAGTCATTGCCTGCCACATTTGCCACTCTCCAACCTACTGGAACTGTTCCAGAATTTACAGAGGTTTGGAAAATGACAACCAACACGTCACTATTTCCATGGCCACCTCCTGGTTTGTTGATGATCAGGCCTTGGGGATTTATTGGCTTTCAGTCCCATTAATTTCTTCAGCACTATTTCTCTAGTAATACTAATTTCCTTAAATTCCCCCTCATTAGACCTTAGCATTTCTGGGAAGTTATTTGTATCTTCATCTGTGAAGATAGAACTAAAGTAGCTGTTTAATTCCTCTGCCATTTCCTTGTTCTCTATTATAATTTCTCAATTCTTTGGACTGTAAGGGACCAACATTTGTCTTCACTAATCTTTAGAAACTTCTACAGTTTACTTTTATGTTACTTGTAAATTTACTCTCGCTCTATTTTCCACCCTTTGTCAATCTTTGTCCTCCTTTGCTGAATTTTAAACTGATCCCAATCCTCGGGTTTGCTACTATTTCTAGTAACTCCTCCTTGGATCTAATACTGTCCTAATTTCTTTTGTAAGCCATAGTTGGAATGCCTTTCTTGTGTTCTAGAATGTTGCAATGTATACATTCGTTCCTTCAATATTAGCCGTTGTCTATCCACCATCGTGCCTTTCAATGAAATTCCCCAACCACCCTTGGCCAACTCACACCTTGATTTAGGACCCTAGTTTCAGGTCATCACTTTCCATCCTAGTGAAGAATTTTATCATGTTTCCCGTGTGCCTTATTTTGACCTTCCTGACAAAATTAACCACCATTGTATAGGTCTATTATTTTGCCTGGTAGACAGCCCATCTCCGCTCCCTCATGTCCAATACATGACAGCCCAACTATATCTAATGCACTGCAGGTCTAATCAACTGACATTGTGGACACCTCACAGCTCGACATCGGCCAAAATCATCAGCAACTTTAGGATCATTTATAGGTCAAGAACCATCCCAGTCTGTCCAGTTCAATAAGCTTCCTTAAAGCCGGTTCTTCTGGCCCGTTACACTATGACTGTTAAGTGGCCGCTGTGTTGTCTGATTTGTGACTGTCCTGGATAGACAAGGAATTATGGGAGTTTCAGACCAGCCTATGTCTCTTTGGCATTGATTTCACCATCTATTTGAGGTGATTCATGCATTGTATACTGTCCAGGGTTTAATAGCAACCTGCTTTCTACATCATACTGGTGTAAAAATTGCAGGCTAGCAGAATTATTTACTGCCTGAGTTACTAGGTCATGAACAACTTGATGTTATTCTCACGAGCATCGTGATCTAAATCCTGTTTCTGGGTTCCTGAGGAAGTTCAATAACTTTCGTGATACAAGTTTTCTTCAGGTTAAATTCTGAACATTGTATATAGCCTCAGAAATGAAGCTTTTATGATTCATGAGGAAGGACATTTTAAAGTTGTGTTTGTGTGCATCAGTATTGAGTTTGTTGCTCTACATGGTATGCTGGAATAGTTAAGAGATGTTCATTAAAAACGTTAGTTATTTAAGTAAAGCTAGAGTGATGAACTTTACTTGACGAGCTGCAGGAAATGGTTAAATTTAAGTGTTGCCAAAGGCTGGTAAATATTTTGTAGGGTCAGGTTTTTTAAAGTTTCCAAGTCTTTATGCCATCTGGTAAGTTTTTAACTTAACCGTTAATGTGATTGGTGCAGTGGGGGGAATATTCTCATGTGAGGTTCACATTCTCTTCTCCCCATTGAGCTCTGAAAGCAATTTGCTCCGGTGACACAGTGGTTAGCGCTGCTGCCTCACAGCACCAAGGACCCGGGTTCGATTCCGACCTTGGGTAACTGTGTGGAGTTTGCACGTTCACCCACATCTGTGTGGGTTTCCTCGGAGTACACGGGTTTCCTCCCACAATCAAAAGGTGTTCAGGTTAGATGGATTGGCCGTGATAAACTGCCCCTTAGTGTCTAAAGGTTAGGTGGGGTTACGGGGATGGGGTAGGGAAATGGGCCCAGGTGGGGTGCAGACTCCATGAGCCAAATGGCGGCCTTCTGCACTGTAGGGATTCTATGAATTGCACAGTTCAACTGCGTTGATCTAACATCAAAATAACAGGAAGACAGAGTACTGGGCTAATGGTAAGATTCTTGGCAGTGTGGATGAGCAGAGAGATCTCGGTGTCCATGTACATAGATCCCTGAAAGTTGCCACCCAGGTTGAGAGGGTTGTTAAGAAGGCGTACGGTGTGTTAGCTTTTATTGGTAGAGTGATTGAGTTTCGGAGCCATGAGGCCATGTTGCAGCTGTACAAAACTCTGGTGCGGCCGCATTTGGAGTATTGCGTGCAATTCTGGTCGCCACATTATAGGAAGGATGTGGAAGCATTGGAAAGGGTGCAGAGGAGATTTACCAGAATGTTGCCTGGTATGGAAGGAAGATCCTATGAGGAAAGGTAGAGGGACTTGAGGCTGTTTTCGTTAGAGAGAAGGTTAAGAGGTGACTTAATTGAGGCATATAAGATGATCAGAGGATTGAATAGGGTGGACATTGAGAGCCTTTTTCCTCGGATGGTGATGTCTAGCACGAGGGGACATAGCTTTAAATTGAGGGGAGATAGATATAGGACAGATGTCAGAGGTAGGTTCTTTACTCAGAGAGTAGTAAGGGCGTGGAACGCCCTGCCTGCAACAGTAGTGGACTCGCCAACACTAAGGGCATTCAAATGGTCATTGGATAGACATATGGTGATAAGGGAATAGTGTAGATGGGCTTTAGAATGGTTTCACAGGTCGGCGCAACATTGAGGGCCGAAGGGCCTGTACTGCGCTGTAATGTTCGATGTTCTATGTTCTAAAACCAGTTCATTGCAATGTCGCGGTTCATATCCAATACATATTACAATGTCACGTGTCCATGTTTAACACATGTTACAATGTTGTGTGTCCGTGTCTAATGCACTTTGCAAGGTTGACTGTCCACGTCTAAAGCACGTAACAAGGTTGTGTGTCCGCGTCTAATGCATGTTGCAATGTCACGTGTCCGCATCTAATGCACGTTGTAATGTGTGTCCGTGTCTAAAGCACGTTGCAACGGAGGTTGCACCAGTTGATGTTGACTGACAGTTAAATGCCAAACATTGTTTGAAATTTAAACCAGGCAGCTTACTGATGCATTGCCCTGAGGAATGAACCAGCAAAGGGCAATCAATTATTTTATTTCACTGAAACAGGTGCAATGTGTGCACGTGTTATTTGTTTCAGCAAAGAACAGGGTCCTTTGTCTTAATATGTGTTGCTTCTGGCTTCTAGCACAAGCTGTCACTGTGAGCCTGACTGACAATCATAAATTGGTTGTCAGTGCAATTTTTAGCACACTTGAGGATTATTTAGCAAATTTTGTCTAATCGCGGAATCACATTTAATGTTGGAAACTGGGTTTTGCAAGTGCGGGCTGGTATGGTCTGTATCTTGCCTGTTGTGAACAGCAGTGCACAGATTGCCACGCAGGGCCGCTGTGCCAGGCTATGACGGGGGGGGGGGGGGGTCGGCGTGCAAGGCTGGGGTGGGAGAACAATGGGGGACTGGCGTCCAAGGCTGTGGTGAGGGGTTGGTGGCGTGCGGCTGTGGAGGGAGGTTAGCGGAGAGTTAGCGGTGAGCGGCTGTGGCGAGTGGCTGGCGGCACGGAGCAGTGGTTAGTTGCTGGAGGCGAGCAGCTGTGGCGAGCGGCTGGCGGCACGTAGCGGTGGCGAGTGGCTGGCGGCACGTAGCGGTGGCGAGTGGCTGGCGGCACGTAGCGGTGGCGAGTGGCTGGCGGCACGGAGCAGTGGTGATGGGCCGGCGGCATGTAGCAGTGGCGAGGGGCCGACATTTCTGGGGGATGATCGAGATCCCACAAGGACAGTCAAAATAAAGCAGAAGAATGGTCATGCTGTCTTGGCCAGTATGAATCCCGCAGATAAAGAGCAATAAAAACAGATTAACTCATCATTTATCTCATTGTTACAAGTCAGATTGTGCTCATTGTAACCAGACAGGTATTTGACACGCCTGTGCAGCACCCAAGGGCATCTTCCATGTTGCACGGTACCACAGTGGTTAGCACAATTGCTTCACAGCGCCAGGGTCCCCGGTTCGATTCCCGGCTTGGGTCACTGTCTGTGCGGAGTCTGCACGTTCTCCCCGTGTCTGCGTGGGATTCCTCCGGGTGCTCCGGTTTCCTCCCACAAGTCCTGAAATACGTGCTGTTAGGTGAATTGGATATTCTGAATTCTCCCTCCGTGTACCCGAACAGGCGGCGGAATGTGGCGACTAGGGGATTTTCACAGTAACTTCATTGCAGTGTTAATGTAAGTCTACTTGTGACAATAATAAATGTTATGATTATTATTAAAGATGCTCATGGGAAATGCCGACTCGGGGGAACCACAGATTTGAGCCAGGGAAGTGGGATGGAAATTTTCGGAAATGGGAAGAGAAGGGGATTAAGACACTAAAAGATTTGTTTCTTGGGGGTCGGTTTGCAGGATTGAAGGAGCTGGAAGTGAAGTATGGGCGGGAGCAGGGGGAAATGTTTAGATACATGCAGGTTTGAGATTTTGCCAGAAAGAAGATACAGAGCTTCCCGGGGGAGCCGGCCTCCACATTGCTGGAGGAGGTGCTGACGACAGGGGGACTGGAGAAGGGGGTAGTGTCGGCGGTTTACGGAGCTATTTTGGAAGAGGAGAAGGCACCACTGTAAGGGATCAAAGCAAAGTGGGAGGAAGAGTTGGGAGAGGATATAGAGGAGGGGGTCTGGTGTGAGGTGCTCCGGAGAGTGAACGCCTCCACCTCGTGTGCGAGGTTGGGGCTGCTACAGCTGAAGGTGGTGTACAGAGCACACCTCACGAGGGCGAGGATGAGCCGATTCTTAGAAGGAGTAGAAGATGTGTGTGAACTTTGCCGGGGGGCCCCGCTAATCACGTTCATATGTTTTGGTCCTGTCCAAAGTTAGAGGATTACTGGAAGGAGGTTTTTAGGGTAATTTCTAAAGTGGACCCGGCCCCCCGGGAGGCCATATTCGGGGTGTCGGACCAGCCAGGGTTGGAAACGGGTGCGGAGGCAGATGTAGCCTTTGCCTCGTTGATCTCTCGAACGCGGATCCTGATAAGTTGGAGAGCAACCTCTCCACTCTGTGCCCTGGCGTGGCGGGGGGACCTGCTGGAATTCCTGACTCTTGAGAAGGTTAAGTTTGAACTGAGGGGAGGTTGGAGGGGTTCTACAATTCATGGGCAATATTCATCATGCACTTTCAAGAACTGGATCACATCGAACATTAGGGGGGTTGGGGGCTGGGAGGGTTGGGGGGGAGGGGGGCTGTGTGTGTTAATGGTGACTATGGGTGATCCCTAATTCCTTTTTGTCATTTGTTTGTGTGAACATGCGGACTGATGTTTGGGGGTTTGGTGGGAGGATGGGATCGTTGTTATTGATATGGGGATTGACGTATTTGTTACTGATTATTGTTTATTGTTGGTGGCTGTAAATTTGGGAGAAAATGTGAAAAAAGAGAATAAAAAATATTTTTTCAAAAAATTATTAAAGATGCTATATAAATGCAAGTTGTTGTTCTCATTTCACCTCGTAAAGGGAATACTGGGGTTGCAACAATTGCTTTAATTTTATTGAATGCACACAGCCCTTGAGGTTGAGAACCCTACTGACTGATGGTTCTCATTGTTGGTGTGGGTTTGAATGATCTGGAAGAAGAAGATTGTGGGGTCAGTGTAATGGTGTGTGGTGCTGCTCGGCTGCTGTCTTAGTGATTGTGTGTCAGGTTAGTACGGTTCTCATCCTCGTGTTCAAGAGGTTACAGAGATGGGGAGGGGACGAGTCCACGGAGGGATGTGAACACAAGGATTACTGTGAACACTTGCTGGACTGGCAGTGAATGTGGAGCAGTGAGCAGAAGGTGATGAGTAAACAACACTTACTGTGGGTTAGGTTAGAGGCAACAGTTTTGTACGCACTCCAGTTCATAGGAGAGGCAGGGTGTGAGGCTGGGGCAGGGCGAAGATTACAAATGTCAGTCTGGAGGTGAGTGTGGATGGCTGAGGCAGTAATGAGAGGACCAGTATTGTGGAGGGGGAAGCATGTGGCCTTGAAGAGGTTCATTGGAAGCAGAGCTCACGGCCAATAGGAGCAGCAGGAGTGATTTCGGCTAATGACGAGCTTGTGAGATTCTAACTGGGGTTCCCGCTGCTTCCTCGGCTGTTTTGATAAGGTGCAGTAATGGACCGTGTGTGAAATACTTGTTCCAGATCCATTTTACACTCTGACTTAGGCTGTGCAGCCATCAAGTGTTCAAGTCTCGGCAGGAAACGACACTGAAACTCGGCGACTCCTTCCCTATTGGAGAACGCTGCCAGTGAAATCCCAGAGAACAGCAGCCAAGTTTAAGCTGTGATATTGCTTCTCTCTGATATAACATCTTGAATGCCGTAAACCATCGAATGGTGTCAGACAGGAACATTATTCAAAGACCAAAACTGTCACTGAGCCAATTGGGGAAGTGTGAGGGCAGCTGGCTGGAAGCCCGGGCAAAGAGGTAGATTCTGTGGAGTGTCTCGGAGAAGGAGAGAGCAGCAGAGAGGTTTAGGGAGGGAATTGCAGAGCTCAGGGTCCTGGTAGCTGGAAGCACAGTCACCAATAGTGAAGCGATGGCTGTCGTGGCTTGGTGCCAGTTGTCAGATTCACTCTGCAATGTTGCTGTCCCACCTTGCACTTCACTGCGACAGGGTGGAGAGTATTTCACAGTGAGATTGAGTAATCCACCTGAATGGTGTAGGCCCAGAGCCTGACGCTATGATTGACTAGAATAAACGCTAAGACGTGACCAGCAGATAGGCAGTGACAAGGTGACGCCTAGCTTGGGGTTTTAAACACTGTGGGAGGAATGGTGATGGAGGGAGGGGAGCATTTTGAGGTCTTGGGAAGGAGCAAGTTGGAACCTTGATTTCAACATCTTGAGGTTAAACTAGGTGGAACAGTATGTCGGTGGTGAACTTGGACTAAACAGGAAAAACAACACGAACAGAGAAACTAACAGGATAAGCGGTGCCCTCTGCATTCAGAACACAGTCACAAGCCCCAGTAATACATACTCTCATTTCTGTACAACTCTTTCTTGAGCTCAGGATGTCAGAGAGTCACTTACAGCAGGTGCACTGCATTAGAAGTGTGGGTACTGCTGTAATTTAGGAAACATGGCAGGGAATTTGCAACAGCAAGCTCCCACACACAGCTCGGAGATAAATGACCAGATCTGTTTCAGTTTTGTGAAAGGATAAATATTGCTCCCGATATTATGGGGAAGCCCTGCTGTTCGTTCTGTTCCTTGTGACCTGAGGGCAAATCTGACTTTGCTTCAATATCCTGTGCAATAGACAGCATCTCTGACAGTGCTGACCCTTTGACAGTGCAGCACTCCCTCAGTACTGACCCTCTGACAGTGCGGCACTCCATCAGTACTGACCCTCTGACAGTGCGGCACTCCATCAGTACTGACCCTCTGAGTGTGCAGCACTCCCTCAGTACTGACCCTCTGACAGTGCAGCACTCCCTCAGTACTGACCCTCTAACAGTGCAGCACTCCCTCAGTACTGACCCTCTGACAGTGCAGCTCTCCCTCAGTACTGACCCTCTGACAGTGCGGCACTCCCTCAGTACTGACCCTCTGACAGTGCAGCACTCCCTCAGTACTGACCCTCTGACAGTGCAGCACTCCCTCAGTACTGGCCCTCTGACAGTGCAGCACTCCCTCAGTACTGACCCTCTGACAGTGCAGCACTCCCTTAGTACTGACCCTCTGACATTGCAGCGCTCCCTCAGCACTGACTCTCTGACAGTGCGGCACTCCCTCAGTACTGACCCTCTGACAGTGCAGCACTCCCTCAGTACTGACCCTCTGACAGTGCGGCACTCCCTCAGTACTGACCCTCTGACAGTGCAGCACTCCCTCAGCACTGACCCTCTGATAGTGCAGCACTCCCTCAGCACTGACTCTCTGACAGTGCGGCACTCCCTCAGTACTGACCCTCTGACAGTGCAGCACTCCCTCAGCACTGACCCTCTGATAGTGCGGCACTACCTCAGTACTGAGGTAATGGAGGTAATGCATTTTGGAAGGGCTAATGCAGGTAGGGAATATACAGTGAATGGTAGAACCCTCAAGAGTATTGAAAGTCAAAGAGATCTAGGAGTACAGGTCCACAGATCACTGAAAGGGGCTACACAGGTGGAGAAGGTAGTCAAGAAGGCATACGGCATGCTTGCCTTCATTGGCCGGGGCATTGAGTATAAGAATTGGCAAGTCATGTTGCAGCTGTATAGAACCTTAGTTAGGCCACACTTGGAGTATAGTGTTCAATTCTGGTCGCCACACTACCAGAAGGATGTGGAGGCTTTAGAGAGGGTGCAGAAGAGATTTACCAGAATGTTGCCTGGTATGGAGGGCATAAGCTATGAGGAGCGATTGAATAAACTCGGTTTGTTCTCACTGGAACGAAGGAGGTTGAGGGGCGACCTGATAGAGGTATACAAAATTATGAGGGGCATAGACAGAGTGGATAGTCAGAGGCTTTTCCCCAGGGTAGAGGGGTCAATTACTAGGGGGCATAGGTTTAAGGTGAGAGGGGCAAAGTTTAGAGTAGATGTACGAGGCAAGTTTTTTACGCAGAGGGTAGTGGGTGCCTGGAACTCACTACCGGAGGAGGTAGTGGAGGCAGGGACGATAGGGACATTTAAGGGGCATCTTGACAAATATATGAATAGGATGGGAATAGAAGGATACGGACCCAGGAAGTGTAGAAGATTGTAGTTTAGTCGGGCAGTATGGTCGGCACGGGCTTGGAGGGCCGAAGGGCCTGTTCCTGTGCTGTACATTTCTTTGTTCTTTGTTCTTTGTTGACCCTCTGACAGTGCAGCACTCCCTCAGTACTGACCCTCTGATAGTGCGGCACTACCTCAGTACTGACCCTCTGACAGTGCGGCACTCCCTCAGTACTGACCCTCTGACAGTGCGGCACTACCTCAGTACTGACCCTCTGACAGTGCGGCACTACCTCAGTACTGACCCTCTGACAGTGCAGCACTCCCTCAGTGGCGAGATGGGGCTCGTCTTTAACCCAGCAAGGGGGTGGGGGCCATATCCCGGCGCCAAGTTGGTCTGCAGCAGAGGAGGGAAAAGAATTGGCAGGAAAATGAGGAAAGTTGAATGTGAGGGATGTTTTGTTCTTGTTTGTTTCCCTGACTTGGTAATTCCTCC
Organism: Scyliorhinus torazame; assembly: GCF_047496885.1. Classification (NCBI taxonomy): domain Eukaryota; kingdom Metazoa; phylum Chordata; class Chondrichthyes; order Carcharhiniformes; family Scyliorhinidae; genus Scyliorhinus; species Scyliorhinus torazame. Next base: position 4,809,886 of record NC_092716.1, read on the forward strand.
TCACTTGTCTCATTGCTTGCTGGGGCCTGCCTCGCTATCGGAGCAGTAATCTCCCTCCTAGCTTGCCTGCGGTTTGAATGATTTGTTTTGATTATTGAAGATACCCGTCCCTCAATACTGTAAAAGCAATAGTTGAAACATTGTTTAAAAATTCCAGTCAATGAATCGAGAAGCTCGAGAGTGCTGCCTAGAGCCTAGAAGAGTGTTTTTCAAACTTTTAACCCCGGGACCCCCTTTTACCAACCGGCCAACCTTCACAACACACCCTTTGTGCTTACCTTTAATGCCACAGGTGAACCTGCTTGATTCTCACGATCGCAATCCAATCAGGTTCACAGGAGGAGAGGACAGTGCACATAATCAAGTGCAGACTTCACCCAGTTCCTTAGTCCCATCTTCATCTTTGAGGGCGGAAATTCCAACCTTGCACACCTCGGTCATTGAGAACGGCAAAAGCAGCAAAATGCTTGTTTTACTCAGCACTGGATGCTCCTCAGGAGATGTTACTCTAGAATGCTGACAGCCTCATGGACTTGTGGCTTCTTTTTAATGTGCTGTCACACGTGAGGCACAGAAGTTCAGTCTCTTCATTTGGAGTCAGCTGTAAGTTAATAATTGACTCTGGGGTCTCAAACTCAAAAGGATTTTCCACCCACCTCTTCTCTCAAAATCTGAACCTTATCCTCTGACAAAAACTGTTGATCAGTGCAGCCAGGTGTGGCTGAATAAAGCTTGCTCGTCTATTGACAGTTCCCTTACTAACTTGTTTTCTTCGAAGTGTCGTGGCAATGTGGGGAACATGTAGTTCTGGCTTTGTACTCGTACTTGCCAAGTTTTCAATTACTTTGGAAAGCATCTATTCCTTCACAGTGCCGAAAGCAACCATCATCTTTTCCTTGCAAATTGAGGTCCAGTTCATTTAGAATTTAAATGATCTCTACAAGGTAAGATATAGTTAGCATCCAACTCTCATTTGCCAGTGCTTACCTGTTAATAACACACATGGGCTTTGCAGCAGCACAATTAACAAAGCCATACCTCAAGAAATCATCTTAATACTGCTTTGTTCCCGATTTCAGTTTCTTCTTAATGGGTTGTTCACCAGATGCCTGGAGCTCTGTATACGGCTTACACTAGCACTGCTTTGTCCTACCTGATAAGCTCTCTCCAGCAGATTCAGTTGTGAGACCCAGGCCTGTTTGTGTCTCTGGCCCTCTCTTCCTTATTACAAAATGACCCACCTTCAGCTCTTCACAGTCCGGTTGCTGGCTTGATCGCATCTGCAACATGGAGGAGTCTCTCCTCAGTGATTTTGCACCCAAAGCATGGACGTACAGGGTGCGTGACATCAGTGTCTGTGCCAGGTGCGTGACATCAGTGTCTGCCGGGCCCGTGACATCAGTGTCTGTGCCGGGCCCGTGACATCAGTGTATGTGCCGGGTGCGTGACATCAGTGTCTGTGCCGGGCCCGTGACATCAGTGTATGTGCCGGGTGCGTGACATCAGTGTCTGTGCCGGGTGCGTGACATCAGTGTATGTGCCGGGTGCGTGACATCAGTGTCTGTGCCGGGTGCGTGACATCAGTGTCTGTGCCGGGTGCGTGACATCAGTGTATGTGCCGGGCCCGTGACATCAGTGTATATGCCGGGTGCGTGACATCAGTGTATGTGCCGGGCCCGTGACATCAGTGTATGTGCCGGGCCCGTGACATCAGTGTATGTGCCGGGCCCGTGACATCAGTGTATGTGCCGGGCCCGTGACATCGGTGTATGTGCCGGGTGCGTGACATCAGTGTCTGTGCCGGGTGCGTGACATCAGTGTCTGTGCCGGGCCCGTGACATCACTGTCTGTGCCGGGTGCGTGACATCAGTGTATGTGCCGGGTGCGTGACATCACTGTCTGTGCCGGGTGCGTGACATCAGTGTATGTGCCGGGTGCGTGACATCAGTGTATGTGCCGGGTGCGTGACATCAGTGTATGTGCCGGGTGCGTGACATCAGTGGATGTGCCGGGTGCGTGACATCAGTGGATGTGCCGGGTGCGTGACATCAGTATCTGTGCCGGGTGCGTGACATCAGTGGATGTGCCGGGTGCGTGACATCAGTGGATGTGCCGGGTGCGTGACATCAGTGTCTGTGCCGGGTGCGTGACATCAGTGTCTGTGCCGGGCCCGTGACATCAGTGTATATGCCGGGTGCGTGACATCAGTGTATGTGCCGGGCCCGTGACATCAGTGTATGTGCCGGGCCCGTGACATCAGTGTATGTGCCGGGCCCGTGACATCAGTGTATGTGCCGGGCCCGTGACATCAGTGTATGTGCCGGGCGCGTGACATCAGTGTATGTGCCGGGCGCGTGACATCAGTGTATGTGCCGGGCGCGTGACATCAGTGTATGTGCCGGGCGCGTGACATCAGTGTATGTGCCGGGCGCGTGACATCAGTGTATGTGCCGGGCGCGTGACATCAGTGTCTGTGCCGGGCCCGTGACATCACTGTCTGTGCCGGGTGCGTGACATCAGTGTCTGTGCCGGGTGCGTGACATCAGTGTATGTGCCGGGTGCGTGACATCAGTGTATGTGCCGGGTGCGTGACATCAGTGGATGTGCCGGGTGCGTGACATCAGTGGATGTGCCGGGTGCGTGACATCAGTATCTGTGCCGGGTGCCTGACATCAGTGTATGTGCCGGGTGCGTGACATCAGTGGATGTGCCGGGTGCGTGACATCAGTGTCTGTGCCGGGTGCGTGACATCAGTGGATGTGCCGGGTGCGTGACATCAGTGTCTGTGCCGGGTGCGTGACATCAGTGTATGTGCCGGGTGCGTGACATCAGTGTATGTGCCGGGTGCGTGACATCAGTGTATGTGCCGGGTGCGTGACATCAGTGTATGTGCCGGGTGCGTGACATCAGTGTCTGTGCCGGGTGCGTGACATGAGTGTATGTGCCGGGTGCGTGACATCAGTGTATGTGCCGGGTGCGTGACATCAGTGTATGTGCCGGGTGCGTGACATCAGTGTATGTGCCGGGTGCGTGACATCAGTGTATGTGCCGGGTGCGTGACATCAGTGTATGTGCCGGGTGCGTGACATCAGTGTATGTGCCGGGTGCGTGACATCAGTGTATGTGCCGGGTGCGTGATCTGCTCTCTGCTGCCACTTCTGCCGGGAAGAATCTATCGTTCCTATTTAAAGGCCTGTCACGGCTATTAGGCGCTTCTCCCAGGATCGGGAATGCTGCGACTGATTGTTCCGTGACCCTCCCGACACCTGCGTGCGACCCTACCGCATGTCACGACCCCCAGTTTGAAAAACCCTGATCTAGAAGGTGCATTGCCTGCAGACCCCACATTACAGCCGCGGAACAATGGTCTGAAGAGTAACTCATAACTCAATTAATTGAAAGCAGTGCCATGGACAGAGTTGTTTGACTTGGAGAGATATTAGAATCACTTTAACAAACAAAACTGTTTTATGATACAGTCACTGACAACCTGATTTAACATTGATTAGCAGAGTGCATATTGACTATTATTAGTCTCTTACTGTACAGACTAGTATGTCACGTGCTGCAGTAACTGCATAATGTTTGTTTCTGAAACAGCAGTATTAAACCAAATGTGTGCTCAAAGCTTTAATTTTCTCCTGGCCAGTTACTGGACGAGGTGTGTTTAGCAGAAGTTTTTAACACTAATTTGCAGGATGTGAGCGTGGCTGGTTAGGCCCAGCATTTACAGCCCATCCCTAGTTGTCCTTCAGAAGGTGGTGGTGGGCTGCCTTCTTGAACCGCTGCAGTCCTTGAGGTGTAGGTACACCCACTGTGCTGTTAGAGAAGAGGTTCCAGGATTTTGACCCAGTGACAGTGAAGGAACGGTGGTATATTTCCAAGTCAGGGTGGTGAGTGACACTGTTTTCTGCAGAAAACCATCAGAGTCTTCGTGGCTGCCAAGATTCAGGATGTCTGCTCATAGCTGGGGAGGGATTTGCAGTGGGAGGGACAGGATCTGGTTGTCATGGTCCATGTTGATATCAATGATATAGACAGGACAAGAAAAGAGGTTCTACATAATCATTATGAGGAGATAGGTCTTAAATTAAAAATCAGAACCTCAAAGGTAAATTGGCATAGGGCGAGTAAGATCAGAGAGATGAATGTGTTGCTCAAAGACTGACGTGGGAGAATGGGTTTTGGTTCATGGAGCACTGGCATCAATACTGGGGGAAGTGGGGGCTGTGCCGTTGGGATGGTCTACACCTGAACTGTGGGCGGAGAATCAGTTCCAATGCCGAAACCACGGCGGTGGCCGATTTGACGCCAAATCACAATTCTCCGTCGCCTTGACAGTGACGATAATGTGTTCCGGAATACACGTACGGTAAACACCGTTTACATGTTATTAGCGGGCCCGACCAGGTATTCTCTGGGGTCTCCGTGATTCTCCGCCTCCGATGGGCAGAGTTCCCGATGGCATGGTTCACTTGTGCTTTTAAAAATCGTGAAACCGACGTCGTGGCTGATGAGGAAAGAGAGGAGGTAGGGCCTGGAGAGGCATGATCGCGGGCTGCTGGGCTGGACTCTGGTCTGGCTGGCTGGGGTGGGGGGGGGAACGGGCCGAGTGGCCAGGGTTACCCCCCACAGGACCAGAGTATCTAGGCACGGACCGCCATTGCCGCAGTCTGCAAGGCAACCATCTTGCTGCACACCCCACTGGCCGACCACCTTGGCGACTGCAGAGTGACACCGGCCGTATGGGTGCCCCTGCACCCCAGCTCCCACCCTGCCAGTGTGAGGAAATGAACAGAAAGGCATGATGGGTAGTTAGGCCAAGTTAGGAGTAAAATCTTAATGTGCAGCCTGCAAGTGGGATTCAAGAGAGGAAGAAGGGGGATGGGCAGCCATTAGGACCGGTTCTTTGTGCAGAGGATGCTGCAGAGAATGCTGGGTGAAAGGGGCCCCAGGGTCGGCTTATATGGCCAGGTCAAGGTATGTGTGAGAAAGACCTATGAGAATCTTGCATTTGCCATCTTACCTTATTTGGTCGTGTATGAAACTTGATTCTATGTTCATGTGTATAAGATGTTGTGTGCTTTGTTTTCACTCACTTGCTCTGGGGATCTCAGGAACAGTGTTGGTCCTGGGTTATCAGAGTGAATCTAGCTTGCAAGCTATTTAAAATAAAACAAAGGAATGTTTATAAATCCGACTCAGCCTTTGACTGAGACCAGACTGAGGGCAGGAAGTACTCAATATCGTCAAGTGGGGGCATCATGCCGGCCACACAAGAGCAAGGCTCACTCTGGCCCAGATAGGGGCCGTGTGGCATACCGCTGGCAACGTCAGCGCCAGCTGATGGTACCTCAGGGACGAGCGCCTGTCATTCGAGGACCTGCCGGACCGGGCATGCCATCGAAGATTCCGGCTGACCAGGGAGACAGTGCGGCTCATCTGCCAAATCATAGCACACCTGGCACCATGGGGTAATGGGGGAGGACACCTGCTCCCAGTGGCCGACAAGGTGACGGTCGCCGTGGACCTTTACACCACGGGGCCCTTCCATGCACCGAGTGGGGACCTGTCCGGGATCTCTCAGAGCTTGGTGCACAGGTGCATCCGTGCCGTCATGGAGGCCCTTTCTGCCCAGTTGGCACAATACATCCATTTCAATGTTGGACCGAGCCCACCAGGATGCCAGGCAGGGGGCTTCGTCGCCATTGATGGGATGCCCGTCGAAAGGGGTTCCACTCGATGAACATGCAACTGATATGTGACCATCAGCTGCGCATCGTACACGTCTGCGCCTGAGACACGGACAGTGTGCACAGCGCCTCCATCCTGGCACAGCCGACGATTCCTGAAATGTTCGAGATGCCCCTCCAGTTGAGGGATTGGCTCCTGGGCGACGGGTTATTCGCTGTGGTCGTGGTTAATTACACCTATCCAGAGGCCACAGACCGACACAGAGACCCACCACAACGATGCCCATGCAGCAACCAGGAGTGTGAATGAGCGGTGCTGCGGCCTCCTGATGATTCGGTTCAGGAGCCTGGGTCACTCTGGACAGGCCCTCCAGTATAATGCTGAGAGGGTTGCCCGCATCGTGACTGCCTGCTGCATCCTTCACAACATTGCACAGCAGAGGGACAATGTGGTGGAGGAGGAAGAACGCCAGGCCTCATCCGATGAGGACGATGTGGGGAGGGGAAGATTGGGCCGGACATGGGGCCCAGGCAGGCACGGGCGGCCGCACGACATGTGCGCCGGGGCCAACGTGCTGAACGCCTCCAGGTTCACCGACTGGGGGAATGGGGGAGGAAGAAAAATTGACCAGGGGCATATACACTGCAACCCCCACTGTGATACATACCTGCCACACCATGGGGTGGGGGCCCTGGGTTGGCAGTAACAGCAGGTCTGGTCCATGGGATGGAGGATGATGACAACCCGCTCTGCGATGAGCTCCGTGCTCCACATCGTTTGACAATGTCGGACTCCTGCTCACGGTAGCACTTTCCACCGTCTACCTGGGTGATGCCTACATGCGAGCTGGCCATTCCATCACACGGTCCCATTGAATCACTGGGGTGACGGTGTGAGAGGGCAGCCCTGTCCTGGGCCTCGGCCAGCGCCTGTACAGAATGACCCAGGCCTTAGACATGCTGATCCATAGCCGCAACCCTCGGCCCCAATGCGGACGCCACCCAAACAGCATTGGTCTGGGTGGCACGCATGGTCGGCGCCACCTCCTGCTGCCGCACGTGGTTGGACTCCTCCAATTGCACCTCCAGGTGCTGGATGCTTGCCGACAACCCCTCATGTAGTCCCTGGCTCTCTAACTGCATCTCCACGATCAGTGGGATTGTCCGTTCCAGAGGCCCAAAACCCGTCTGGACGGCAGCTAGTCCCTGGAGTCGGCCTGCCCTCCACCCCCTCGGGAGTTTCTACCGTCACCTGTTGTACTGCAGCACGTGTGTGGTGCGCACTAGAGAGTGTCCCAGGAGCTTCTTCAATAAAGTGCTCATCCGAGGTGAGTGTCTCTGGGATGGTGGAGGGTGTTGGAGACTCTGTGACATGAAGTCAGTGTCATCCTCGGACTCGAACTCCGGGGTGTCCTGAGTCTCAGGTCCTTGGCTCAGACTGCTCTGAGGAGGTTGTGCAGTTTTTTCCGGCACTGCTGGCCAGTCCGGATGGTGTTGCTGGTGCCGCTGACTGCCTCTGCCACCTGTGCCCAGGCACGGTGAATGACAGCGACTGGCAGCCTCCTTCCCGAGCCGGGGTACAGGGTCGCCTGCCTCTCTTCCACCGCGTCCAAGAGGATCTCCAGCTCTGCTTCTGTAAATCTCAGGGCTTCTCTCTTCGCTGCCACCTTGTTGGCTGGGGTGGTGTTTGTGGGGAGTGAAGTGTGGCTGCAGCTTGTCAGCCTCCTATAATATATATATATATATATATCTTTATTATTGTCACAAGTAGGTTTACACTAACACTGCAATGAAGTTACTGTGAAAATCCCCTAGTCACCACATTCCGGCGCCTGTTCGGGTACACCGAGGGAGAATTCAGAATGTCCAATTCACCTAACAAGCACGTCTTTCTGGACTTGCGGGAAGAAACCGGAGCACCTGGAGGAAACCCCCGCAGACACGGGGAGAACGTGCAGACTCCGCACAGACAGTGACCCAAGCCGGGAATCGAACCTGGGTCCCTGGCGCTGCTCGTTCTCCCCGTGTCTCCGTGGGTTTCCTCCGGGTGCTCCGGTTTCCTCCCACTGTCCAAAGATGTGCGGGTTAGGTGGACTGGCCATGCAAAAATTGCCCTTAGTGTCCAAAAAGGTTAAGTGGGGTTACTGGGTTACGGGGATAGGGTGAAGGCATGGGCTTGAGTAGAGTACTCTTTCCAAGGGCCGATGCAAACTCGATGGGCCGAATGACCTCCTCCTGCATTAAATTCTATGATTTGATAAGGTGCCACATCAAAGGTTATTGCAAAAAATAAAAGCTCGTGATGTAGGGGGTTAGATATTAACATGGATTGAGGATTGACTGGAAGGCAGGAAACTGTAGGTATAAATGGGGCTTTTCCTGATAGGCAGGATGTGACGAGTGGAGTACCACAGGGGTCTGTGCTGGGACATCAACTTTTTACAATGGTTTAGATGAGGGGAGTGAAGGTACGGTAGCTAAATGTACAGGTGACACACAGATAGGTAGGAAAGTATGTTGTGAAGAAGACATGAGATTGCAGACGCATAAGGTAGGTTGAGAGAATCTGGCAGATGGAGTGTAATTTGGGAAAATGTGACGTTCACTTTGGCAGGAGGAATAAAAAAGTCGAGTTTTATATAGAGAACAGCTGCAGAAGTCTGAGATGCAGAGGGATCTGGATGTCCTAGTGCATGAGTCACAATACGTTTGCAGGTAAAGCAAGTAATTAAAAAGGCTCATGGAATGCTATCATTTATTATGAGGAAATGAACATTAAAGTAAGGATGTTATAAGACCATAAGACATAGGAGCAGAATTAGGCCACTCGGCCCATCGAATCTGCTCCGCCATTCAATCACGGCTGATATTTTTCACATCCCCATTCTCCTGCCTTCTCCCCATCACCCCAATCCTCTTATTGATCAAGAACCTATCTATCTCTGTCTTAAAGACACTCAGTGATTTGGCCTCCACAGCCTTCTGCGGCAAAGAGTTCCACAGATTCACCACCCTCTGGCTGAAGAAATTCCTCATAATCTCTGTTTTAAAAGATTGTCCCTTCAGTCTGAGGCTGTGTCCTCTGCTTCTAGTTTTTCCTACAAGTAGAACATCCTCTCTACGTCCACTCTATCCAGGCCTCTCAGTATTCTGTAAGTTTCAATGAAATTTCCCCCCCCCCCATATCTTTCTAAACTTCAACGAGTACAGATCCAGAGTCCTCAACCAATGTCTGCCCTGTATAACTGAAGCATAACAAAGATATGTAAAGGGACAGGTAGTATTGAGGAAGCAGGGGCAGGGACTGACTCACCGTTCCTCATACGACATGTTCTTCATTCCAGGGATCATTCTTGTGAACCTCCTCTGGACCCTTTCCAAGGCCACATCCTTCCTTAGATACGGGGCCCAAAACTGCTCACAATACTCCAAATGGGGTCTGACCAGAGCCTTATACAGCCTCAGAAGTACATCCTTGCTCTTGTATTCTAGCCCTCTCGACATGAATGCTAACATTGCATTTGCCTTCCTAACTGCCGACTGTACCTGCACATTAACCTTAAGAGAATCGTGAACAAGGACTCCCAAGTCCCTTTGTGCTTCTGATTTCCGAAGCATTTCCCCATTTAGAAAATAGTCTATGCGTAAATTCCTCCTTCCAAAGTGCATAACCTCACACTTTTCCACATTGTATTCCATCAACCACGTCATTGCCCACTCTCCTAGCCTGTCCAAGTCCTTCTGCAGCCCCCCTGCCTCCTCAACACTACCTGTCCTCTAAATATCTTTGTTCTGCCTCAGTTATACAGGGCATTGGTGAGCGCCCATCTCGAATACTGAGCAGTTTTGGTCTCGTTATTTAAGGGAAGATGTAAATGCGTTGGAGGAGGTTCAGAGGAGGTTCACTAAATATTTTAATGAATGAATTTATTTTTTATAAATTTAGAGTAGCCAATTATTTTTCTTTCCAATTAAGGGGCAATTTAGCATGGCCAATCCACCTACACGGCACATCTTTGGGTTGTGGGGGTGAGACTCGCGCAGACACGGGGAGAATGTGCAAACTCCACACGGACAGTGACCCAGGGCCGGATTGAACCCGGGTCCTCAGCACCGCAGACCCAGTGCTAACCACTGCGCCACACGCCGCCCGGAGGTTTACTAAATTGATACCTGGAATGAGGGGGTTGTCTAATGAGGACATTCTCCCCGTGTCTGCGTGGATTTCCTCCGGGTGCTCCGGTTTCCTCCCACAGTCTAAAGATGTGCAGGTTAGGTGGATTGGCCACGCTAAGTTGCCCCTAGGTGGGATTATGTGGATAGGGTGGGGGATTGGGCCTGGGTAGGGTGCTCTTTCAGAGGGTCGGTGCAGACCTGATGGGCCGAATGGCCTCCTTCTGCACTGTAGACGATTCAATGAAAGGTTGGACAGACTGGGCTTGCTTCCCTGGAGTTCAGGAGAATGAGGGATGAGTTGATTTAATTCTATGAGATCCTGAATCCTGTTGACAAGGTGGATGTGGAAAGGATGTTTCCTCTTGTGGGTGAGCACAGAACTAGGGGCACAGTTTTAAAATTAAGTGGCGCCCTTTTAGGCCAGAGATGAGGGAATGTTTTTCTGAGGGTTGTGAGATTTGGAATTCTCGACCTCAGAAGGCGGTGGAGGCGGGGTCACTGAATATATTTGAGGCGGAGGTGGACAGATTCTTGTTGGGCAAAGGGATCAAAGATTATCAAAGGTAGATGTGAATGTAGAACTTGAAACACGAACAGGCCAGCCATGGTCTTGTGGAGTAGTCTCGAGGGGCCGAGTGGACTATTTCTCCCTTTTTGTATGTTTGTAAGTCAGGTTTTTGTCAGTTTCTGTGCAGTCACTTCTCTTCTCTTGTTTTTAGGTTGTGCGGATCGCCTGTTCGGCACTGTCACTCCTGGGGGACGTTTCTCCCACTTTGTAATACTGGGCGTTTCATAAACCAAACGGGAAGAGAATCCAGACCACCAAGGGGATCGTTGACCCAAATGAGTGCACGGTCTGTCATTTCCTGTCATCCCAAAGAGAGCGCAGATCAGGATGGAGTGAGCAGAGTGCAGCTCCAGACCATCAGCATCGGCACGCAGCAAGTCCCACAGCTCCGTCCACTCAGCCCCTCTGGGGCTGGCAAGACCATGGCTCCGAGTAAACAAAGCAAGAAAAACGGGGGCTACAGCAAGGAGAGCGATGAGTACCGACAGCGGCGGGAGCGCAACAACATGGCAGTGAGGAAAAGCCGATTAAAGAGCAAACAGAAAGCGCAGGACACGCAGCAGAGAGTCAACGAGCTGAAAGAGGAGAATGAGCGTCTGGAAGCAAAAATCAAACTGCTCAGCAAGGAGCTGAGCGTTTTAAAGGATTTGTTTCTTGAGCACGCGCATACTTTCTCAGATAACGGCCACACACCGTTCACTGAAAACACTGGCTCTAGCCAGGAGTCAAACAACATGGGGCAATAGGAGGGAGCAGGGGCTGCCAGTATCAACACCAGGGAAACTTTATTGAACGGGGTTTTGCTTTGAATTGTCTATTTTAATTTAATGTTTTTTAAAGTGTATATTTCTGCTGTCCTGTGCTCTGTGTCTGGATATCTGATGGACTGAGAAAAGCAGCAGTTGGCAAAATGGACTGTGTAGAAACGTAACAGCACACTCAACAGTCATGGAAGGCATCCATTTGTCGCAGGATTACGCTTGCTGCTTGGTATCTGCCACCTGCCCCACCCCACCCAACCTCTCTCCCATTTCCCTCTATTCTTTTGGGGCTGTGATGATGTGCGTGGGGCTGTGATGATGTGCGTGTGGCTGTGATGATGTGCGTGGGGCTGTGATGATGTGCCTGGGGCTGTGAGTTTCCAGTGCTAAGCTAGCAAGGCTGCAGTTTCACCCATTACTTATATTGGGGGAGCAGATTGTAAGCTCGAGGCCGGGGTCTGACACTGAATATTGGGCTATTGCCTTTCGAAGGGATAATTAGACTGACACAGTAGTCCAGACAATATCTGAAGCAGACAAAGTGGACAGTCCCTTCATCACAAGCTGAGCACTCTGGCCCTGCGACTAAGAACAGCCAATTTGCCTTGTAGCTGTAATGTGGGTCTGCCACTGGGGTGGGGGTCTTGGGTTTGAAACACTAAACTGTCTATCATTTTCTGTGTGTGTGTGTGTGTGTGTGTGTGTGTGTGTGCACAGTTCAAATCTCATCAGGACAGCTGAGGACAGTTTAGAAATAAAAGTTGGTAGTTGCGCAAGTGAAGTAGTTTGGAGGCAGCACTACCTCCTCGTTGGGCCTGTCCACAACCTGCTTGTATCCAGAGATCATCATTCTGGCATTTATCGCCGTTACTAATCGCAGCGTCTCGCGGTCAGAAATCGTTTGCTTTCATTTTCTGTCTATCATCTTCTACCGTCTCCATTCTCTTTGTCATTGGGAATCTCTGCCTCCATTTCTCACCCACTTCACCTTCTGCTTTCAGTTCTCATCCATGGCCATGGATGAGGCAATGACAATAAGTGAGAACCCATCTGATCACAGCCTGAATCCCAATTGTGCAGCCACTTGGAGGTGGGCTGCAACTGCTAACTCTCGCCAGCCCCCTTGATAAACTGCTCGGGAGAGGGTGGTACACTCACTGCTCGGGAGAGGGTGGTATACTCACTGCCCGGGAGAGGGGGGTATACACACTGCCCGGGAGAGGGGGGTATACTCACTGCCCGGGAGAGGGTGGTATACTCACTGCCCGGGAGAGGGGGGTATACACACTGCCCGGGAGAGGGTGGTATACTGACTGCTCGGGAGAGGGGGGTATACTCACTGCCCGGGAGAGGGTGGTATACTCACTGCCCGGGAGAGGGGGGTATACACACTGCCCGGGAGAGGGGGGTATACTCACTGCTCGGGAGAGGGTGGTATACTCACTGCTCGGGAGAGGGTGGTACACTCACTGCTCGGGAGAGGGTGGTATACACACTGCCCGGGAGAGGGGGGTACACACACTGCCCGGGAGAGGGGGGTATACACACTGCCCGGGAGAGGGGGGTATACACACTGCCCGGGAGAGGATGGTATACTGACTGCTCGGGAGAGGGGGGTATACTCACTGCCCGGGAGAGGGTGGTATACTCACTGCCCGGGAGAGGGTGGTATACTCACTGCTCGGGAGAGGGGGCTATACTGACTGCTCGGGAGAGGGTGGTATACTCACTGCCCGGGAGAGGGGGGTATACTGACTGCTTGGGAGAGGGTGGTATACTCACTGCCCGGGAGAAGGGGGTATACTCACTGCTCGGGAGAGGGGGGTATACTCACTGCTCGGGAGAGGGGGGTATACTCACTGCTCTAGAGAGGGGGCTATACTGACTGCTCGGGAGAGGGGGCTATACTGACTGCTCGGGAGAGGGGGGTATACTCACTGCCCGGGAGAGGGGGGTATACTCACTGCTCGGGAGAGGGGGGTATACTCACTGCTCGGGAGAGGGGGTATACTCACTGCTCGGGAGAGAGGGGTATACTCACTGCTCTGGAGAGGGGGGTATACTCACTGCTCGGGAGAGGGGGCTATACTGACTGCTCGGGAGAGGGGGGTATACTCACTGCCCGGGAGAGGGGGGTATACTCACTGCTCTGGAGAGGGGGCTATACTGACTGCTCGGGAGCGGGGGGTATACTCACTGCCCGGGAGAGGGGGGTATACTCACTGCCGGGAGAAGGGGGGTATACTCACTGCTCGGGAGAGGGTGGTATACTGACTGCTCGGGAGAGGGTGGTATACTCACTGTCTGGGAGAGGGGGGTATACTCACTGCCCGGGAGAGGGGGCTATACTGACTGCTCGGGAGAGGGGGGTATACTCACTGCCCGGGAGAGGGGTATACTCACTGCTCGTGAGAGGGGAGTATACACACTGCCCAGGAGAGGGGGGTAGACACACTGCTCGGGAGAGGGTGGTATACTGACTGCTCGGGGGCGGGGGGTATACTCACTGCCCGGGAGAGGGGGGGTATACTCACTGCCCGGAAGAGGGGGGTATACTCACTGCTTGGGAGAAGGGGATATATACTGCCTGGGAGAGGGTGGTATACCCACTGCTCGGGAGAGGGGGTATATTCACTGGGCTATTCCAGAGGGAGGCTCATGGGGCCTGGCTTCAACTCCCACCAAGGCAGCTCTCCATAATGGTGACCAAGAAACGGTCCGTGATCATCGTAAAAACCCATCGGGTTCACTAATGTCCTTCAGGGAAGGAAAACTGCCGTCCTTACCCGGTCTGGCCTACACGTGACTCCAGACCCACAGCAATGTGGTTGATTCTGCACCCCTCTGAAATGGCCTTGGGTAATTAGCGAAGGGCAACAAATACTGACTGTCAATGGCACCACGTGCCAGGAAAAGAATGAAAACCGTCTCGGCCCCCTCCCCAGTTTGCAGCCCCCTCCCCAGTTTGCACCCCCCCCCCCCCCCAGTTTGCAGCCCCCTCCCCAGTTTGCAGCCCCCTCCCCAGTTTGCATCCCCCCCCCCCCAGTTTGCAGCCCCCTCCCCAGTTTGCATCCCCCTCCCCAGTTTGCATCCCCCCCCCTCCCAGTTTGCAGCCCCCTCCCCAGTGTTTACACCATGGTGGCTTTGCAGCTGTTTGATGTGTGAAGCAGCATTGATGAAGCTCTCTGGGTGGGTAACGAGCATTGAAGCACTCAGGCTGTGGAACTGCATCAGATCCTCACTCATTTCCCCCTGATAAACCTCACAAAAAGCACTTGCTCATACGTCTCTCAGACAGATTCCTAAGCACTTCATACACACACAACAATTTATATTATACTCAACTGAGCACAGAGAGATCCCGCAAACAACAATCAGATGAATGAGCTGTTTTGGTTGAGTGATGACGGGCACATTTCCTGCTTTTCTGTGAATAGAACAATAAAATCTTACACAGTCGCCTGTGAAACAGGCCAAACCTGTTGTTAATGCCTTATCTGAAAGCTGGTGGCAGTGCAGCACTCCTGCGCTGGGAGATTATGTGGACCATAGGTTCAACTGAATGGGGAGTGAATCTACCTGACTCCGAGGTAACAGTGCTGCCTGATTAACTATTTTCCCCCCTCCAGTGACAATACTGACCCAAGGTGTAATAAACCTATGGATATGACGGTAAACACTAACATGGCTCAGGTACCGGCATATTAACCCTTTTGAGACGGTGATTATTTGGGGCAATGTGGGCAGCCCGATGCCCTAGTTACAGAGCATCGATCCACAGACTGCAAGGCTCGGGGTTTGATTGCTGGTCTCTGCTGAGCTCAGCAGCTTTGGGGTTGAGTTAATTGGCCTCAATCTGAAGTGTGGGGGGCCGTAACCTTGACTTTGCTAAGGTCCAGGGGTCACAGACCCTGCCCTCCAGCAGGAACAGCAAGATGCAATGCAGTTCCTTGAGCTGGACCGGCACGCGGTGAAATCAGAGCTGATAACTCACAGATATCACCTTTGCCCCGCATCCTCCCTTTGGACAGATTAAACTAGCTCAGTTTTAAATCAACAGCTGATTTAACATCAATTACTGTTTGCTGAACAGAGTTCCAAACTTCTACCATGTCTGGAGACCTTTTCTCTCTCTAATTCCCCCCCCCCCCCCCCCCCCCCCCCAGACCCTCAGCCAGTGGGAATAGATTCTCTCTCGCTCTCTCTCTCCTCACTCCCTCCAAGGCCAATATATCTTGCTGAAGGTTTGGTGCCCAAAACTGCTCACAGTAACTCCAGCTGTGGCCTAACCCGGGCTTTGTGTCGCTGAAGCATTTTACCCTCTTGTATTCTAGTCTCTTGATATAAAGGTAATCATTCTATTCACCTCTTTGTACTTGTACATGACAATTTAATGATTTATATCTCTGGGTTGCCCCCTTTTGACCCTCACCCCCTCTGCCTTTCACCATTATGAAAATTCTCTGATTTGGCCATTTAGATCCAAAGTGGGGGACCTCACATTTGCCGACACTGGAATCCATTTGCTACAATTTTGACCATTCGCTTTTTCAATAACTTTATACTTTCAGCTACAATCTCACCCATCTTTCTGTCATTGGTAATTTGCATTTGTTGTTTTTTATAATCGAAATGGTTAATGAATACAGTGAATAGTCACGGTCTCGACCTAGATCCTTGCAGGACACATCCAGCCAATGAGAATCCCTGCCCATTATCCCTACTCCCTGTCTCCTGCCTCTCAGCCAATTTCCCAAACGGTTGAATCATTTGCCTTTAACCCCATGACTTTCAATTTTGGTGAACAGTCTCTTATGAGGGACTTTATCAAATGCCTTATCAATATTGGTAATATCCACAGACATTCACCTATCTGTTACCTTAGTGACCTCTTCAAATAGAATCCAATTCGACAGTTATGAACTCACCTTTACAAATCCGTGCTGGCTCTGTGATCAGCTCAGATGTTCAGTCGCCCTGTGCTTCACCAATAGACGGGTGTAATCCCCGGAGAGCTGATGTTGGGAAGCACCTGTCTATCTCCTTGGTTTCAATCTCTCACTTTTTCAGTAACAGTGACATGTGCAATTTTCCAATTGAACGGAATAATTCTCAATTCGAGAAAACTCTACAAGACAATAGCTAGGGGTGAGCAGAGGGAAAATAGAGATTGAGGATAGTTCATTTCAGGAATAAGTCAGTTTAAAAATCTACAGCGTGCTATTTTTCCAGAATGTTTGTGAATTCACGTGGTCAAAGCAGCAGAGGACATTGGAACCTCAAAAGAGTTAAAATCCCGAGGCCTTGTTTGAACAAGCCACTGTGCGTAAATGCATTCAGATTCAATCAATCTGTTACTGAATGAGCAGTGAAACTGCTGCACTTTGTATCCTTCTTAGTTCAGTTTTAGGAATGAGCACATTTTGTCTATAATGAGAGAATGATGAGCTTTATAACGTGTAGATGAAATGCTTCTGTACGGGGCCCTGTGATAAAATTATGTTGCTATATTTTGAAAGGGTTTTTAAACTTTAGTTGAAAAGACATCTGTATAATTTCTGCTGCATTTGAAGAGGGGTTATGTTGTGGTTGTTGAATGATATTTTGTACAGAGAATTGTTGAATGCTAATTTTATATTTTATAAATGTCCTGTCTACATCCAGATTGGTGATAGATTTTAGTCAATCTAGATGTGGGCTGTCGAATTGTATTATATTATAAAATTGTTTTGTGAAGGAACACCTGAGATTTGTTCAATTATGTCTGCGAGTAGAGTGAAACTTGTAGAAGCAGATACTCCCGAAAAAACACGCTTGACAGTTGCAGTTAACGCTCACGGTAAAAGGACTCTGAAGATGTTTGCAAATTTTGGACAGCCTTCACTGTACTAACAATGCTTCTGCATCTTAAAATACTGAACACTCCCTGCCATTAGCCATGTCCACACTGCGCTGGGCTCCAGAGAGTGTGACTGATGGACTGTGACTGGATTCCTTTCTGTCCTTGCAGTTCACTGGGGTTGAATCCTGCCTGCCGTCTGCTGGTCTGTTAGCCTTAATTTGTACGTCTCTCTGTACCTGACAGCTACTGAGCCTGTGGGTTGAGGGCATTGGACAACAGGTGCAAGCAGAGGGAGGGCGCAGTGATCAGCAGGACAGGCGGAAAGAGGAGGAGGTCAAGTTAAGAAGAGGGTCATGTTATGTGGGTAGTAAGGAACAACAGATAAACTTTGTGTTTGGAGCTAAGTGCTTTACAAGAGGAATTTCCCAACCCCAGAATGCAGTATTCAGAAGTGACAGAGGAGGAGAATGTGCCCTGAACATGTCAAAGTGCCCTGAATATGTCAACGTATCCTTTTTGTGGACAGGTAAGCCAGTTTGGATTGGAGCTCGGAAGGGAGTTTCCTACCCGGATGATAGAAATGTTGCCTCACACACTGCTGGGCATGTTACATATTCTATAAAAATCACCATTCCACGGGGAAGATGATGTCCCAGTTTGTCAATGAAGCAATTCAACCTAACAACCAAGTGATGACCGAGATAGTCATTAACGACATCAAATCTGCTTCTCTCATGGCTCCTGGGTGCTCTGCTATCACCGATTCCAGCTAGCAATTTAATCTGCTCCGAATTCTCCAGAAATTCCAGCTCTGGATTGTCAAACCAAGGCTAGATTCTTTCAATAAATGACATTTTCTCATTACTGGTTATTTGGCCATCATGATGAATATTTCACTCATCTCAGTTCTGATAAACATTCTGAACTCCCCCAGCCGCCCAGGAATAGTCTTATGGCAGTACTACCTAAAACAAATTGTATATAACATTTTATTAAATTATCCCTTCCCTCGTGAGGATAATCTCTGATATCCTTTCCTATTTAATGAAGTCAGGAAGTGCTCCTTTTAAAAGAGGGTTGTTTTAAACCTTGTGTTAGAACCAAATGCTTTGCTGTGTAAATGGCTCCCAATCAAAATCAGAAATTTCAATGTGTGATATTAAATACTAGGATGAACTGCTCAGGATATTTGATGTTGAAACATTTAAATCTCTTTACACTCTATTTTATACACTGTGTGCTCATAAAAGCCAATACTGCAGTCTTTAGTTGTAAGAATGGAGATTAAAATATGAATTCTTTCACAATTGTATTGTGCTTGGTGTATGCCAGATGCTGTTTATGGTGTGGTTGTGCTAACACATTGCATTATGATCCAAAGTACTGGCATCTAAACCAGTGGCCACTACCAACGGTGTCTGCAACAATAATTTATATTCAGATACCACCTATGATGTAGTAACTTTTAAAAAATAAATTTAGAGTACCTAATTTATTTATTTTCCAATTCAGCGGCAATTTAGCGTGGCCAATCCACCTACTCTTCACATCTTTGGGTTGTGGGAACGAAACCCATGCAAAAGGGGAGAATGTTGTTGCTAACTTTTGGTTGGTTCAATTGGCTCTGTTTTATAACCTTTGCTCTCGAGTCGCCAGGTATCTTTATGATACGGCCACGAGGTTCAAGTTCAAGTAATGATCAATAACTCAACACACCAGTTAGTAAGATTCAAATCAAAGCACATTTATTATACACAGTAAATCGCTACTCATGCATAAATTCTACGTCTAAGCTACTTCTACAACTAACAGGCCTATACTTAGCTTTGGACTGGCCCACCCGGTCAGGGGAACAAATGGCCTTTCGTTCGGATTCTGAAACTGCGGGATTCAAAGCCGGTATGGACTGGTAGCTAGGAGCGCCTATCTCGTAGCGAGCGTCGACTTGAGACTTACTTCAGTGATGCGGCAGCTTGGACCGTTCACTCTCAGGGGTTGCTTCGCGTTGCTGAGTGACCCGGTCAAGAAGAACAATTTGAGCTTGGGGGCTTAACTTTATAGTCCCCAGGGGCTTCCCGCCTTTCGGGGCGGCCCCTGTACCTGGTTCCAGGTGATTGGACTTTGTTCCAATCACTTGGTTCGATTTCTCCAATACTGGAGCGGTTCCCTGATCGATGGGCGGTCTTGAGGTGTCCGTTAACCTCTTTTGTGTTGATTCCTGCTGGCGCCGGGGAGTCTGGCTTAGCTTTGTTTATCCCAAATGTTGCGATTGTTTACGGGGATCGCACATTACTATGTAGATGGCTGCTACATTATTATGCAGATGGCTGCTTGTATCGATGCTGTCTGGGCTTTTGCAGAGTTAAATACACAGTAAACTTGCACCTGCTGGTTTCTGCCTGTGTTGGCTGAATTTCCCTTCAGCCTTTGCTGTTCTCCATTTTACATCGGGAGTTGGCCAACTCAGGTGGCTACAATGTGCAAACTCCACACTGACAGTAATCCAGAGCCGGGATCGAACCTGGGACCTCGGCGCCGTGAAGCAGCAATGCTAACCACTGCGTCACCGTGCTGCCCTATAATATAGTAACTGCTAAAGTGATAGATGGGAGTGAGTCAAATCTAAATTTCACATGGAGCCACATAATGAGACATTGGACAGGTGACCAAACGCTTGGTGAAGTAGGTGGTTTTAAGGAGGTTGGAAATGTTTAAGGAGGGAATGTCAGATCCAGGAGCCCAGGCCAGTAACGGTGAAGCGATGAAATTAGGGGTTCCCCAAGAGGCCATATTTCCCCAAGAGCGCAGAGATCTTAAAAAAATGATTATGGTCTTTATTAGTGTCACAAGTAAACTTACATTAACACTGAATGAAGTTAACTGGAAAAGCCCCTAGTTGCCACATTCCAGCGCCTGTTTGGGTACACAGGGAGAATTCAGAATGTCCAATTCACCTAACAAGCACGTCTTTTGGGACTTGTGAGAGGAAACCGGAGCACCCGGAGGAAACCCAGGCAGACACGGGGAGAAGGTGCAGACTCCACACAGACAGTGACCCAAGCTGGGAATCGAACCCGGGATCCTGGCGCTGTGAAGCAACAGTGCTAACCACTGCGCTAATGAAGGAGGCTACAGATGTGTGGTGGGTGAATGGGACCTGGTGTTTGTGGGCTGGTTTACAGAGGATGGGAGACTGGCTGGGAGAACATTGGAGTCTTGGAGTTTGGAGAGTAGGTTTAGTGGCAGCGTACATGACTGGGAGGTCACTGCATGAACAAGATAGCCACCCTTGCCTCAAATCTGATTGGGTGAAAGTATCAGTCAGGGTGGGTGAACCCATCTTATTGAATTATCCACAGGCAACAAATAATCAGGAGTTTTTATTGTCTGACATGGAATGTGGACAAGCCAACATTAATTACCCATCCTGAGTAGCCATGGGGAGATTGGGAGGAACTAGGGGTGAGACTGGGTATTCCTGACCCCCGGGGCCATTTAGGAACCATTGGGCTTTCCATTACAATCCACTTTATCAGATACTATCCCACAAATCACTAGAAAACTGAACTCAGTTCCACAGCTTTGATGGAATTTTAACCCACGCCTCCTGGCTTGCTCCAACCCTATCAATACTATTCGAGGATGAGACATCACTTGGGAGTCTCCGCTCTATACGTTTTGCAGAGGGATTTGAGTTATTTTGCCCCAAGCTGATAGAGATGCCAGATTGAGGAACCTCCTGGGTGCCATCATAAACGTCTTGATTTGTTTACAATACAGATACAGAACTGACTTGGTCACAGAAGACAGCGGGTCGCAGTAGAAGGGTGTTCTCTGAATGGAAGGTTGTGACTAGTGGTGTTCCACAGGGATCTGTGCTGGGGCCTCTGTTGTTTGTACATAAGTGATTTGGAGCAAAATGTAGCTGGTCTGATTAGTAAATTTGCGGATGACACCAAGGTTGGTGGTGTGGCAGATAGTGTTGAGGATTGTCAGAGGATACAGCAGGACATAGATTGGAGACTTGGGCAGAGAAATGGCAAATGGAGTTTAATTCAGACAAATGTGAGGTAATGCATTTTAGTAGGTCTAACATAGAGGGGAAATATACCGTAAATGGCAAAACTCTGAGGAATATCGATAGTCAGAGAGATCTGGGCGTGCAGGTCCACAGATCTTTGAAAGTGGCAACACAAGTGGACAAGGTAATCAAGAAAGCATACGGAATGCTTGCCTTCATTGGAAGGGGCATTGAGTATAAAAATTGGCAAATCATGCTGCAGTTGTATAGAACCTTGGTAAGGCCACACTTGGAATATTGCGCACAATTCTGGTCACCACACTACCAGAAGGATGTGGAGGCTTTGGAGAAGGTGCAGAGGATGTTGCCTGGACTGGAGGGTGTTAGCTATGTGGAGAGGCTCAAACTGTTTTGTTAGAACAATGGAGGTTATGGGGAGACCTGATAAAGGTCTACAAGATTATGAGGGGCATGGATAGAGTGGATGGGCAGGCACTCTTTCCCAGGGTGGAGGGGTCAGTCACCAGGGGGCGTAGGTGTAAGGTCCGTGGGGCAAAGTTTAGAGGAGATGTGCGAGGCAGGTTTTTTTACACAGAGGGTGGTGAGTGCCTGGAACGCGTTGCCAGGGGAGGCTGTGGAAGCAGATACATTAACGGCGTTCAAAAGGCATCTCGACAAACACATGGATAGGACGGGTATCGAGGGATACGGCACAAGGAAATGCTGAGGGATTTGGCCATGGTTGGTATCATGGCCGGTACAGACTTGGAAGGCCGTAGGGCCTGTTCCTGTTCAGTGTTGTTCTTTGCAATATGGTGTAATCTGGATATTAAAATCACAAACTTCTACTTGTTCAGAAAAACAATCTGAAGAATGTGAAGAATTCGGTGCTGCATTTCTGTTTAGGAAAGGAGCTGCAATTATATATTATTCCTCCAGCACAATAACTCTCGGAACCCGTTACAGAGACATGTGAACATCAAGAAGCAAAGGAATAGAATAAGAAGTTTGAAGACACAGCCCAGGAGCTGAGATTTGTAAGAGGCTCTGATTGCTGGTGAGAGGGAGCAAGGCATCGGTGAATTTGGAAGAGAGTTTCAGAAGGACAGGAAGAGAATGACTGAATTTTGTCTTCAATGGTGAAGGAAGGTTTTGGGGTACCACACGGGTAATCTGCGTGATGTGACCCTGGAGATTACTCAATACAAATGGGGTAACGACCTGGGAGTCGACTTTTTGGGTAAGTTGGAATGGGGAGACGGAGGAAAAGACTTCAAAATTAGGTCCAGGAAAGGACTTTGAGTTGCAGAAATGTCATTCCCAAGGTTTGTGAAGAATGGAGGTTGGAAGGTCAACAAGGGGAATTTCAAGAAGTTATTCCTTGAGGTAATTATAAAGCTGGATGAGGTTTTTTGAGAGTGTGAGGTAAGAGTGTTCTTGATGTGGGGAATGGGCTAAGTTATGGTGAGATCCCAGAAGTGACAGGATTGCACATGACCTCAACGGCTGAGTGAGGATGATTGAATTTCTCCCCGTGTGTGCGTGGGTTTCCTCCGGGTGCTCCGGTTTCCTTCCACAGTCCAACGATGTGCAGGTTAGGTGGATTGGCCATGATAAATTGCCCTTAGTGTTCAAAAGGTTAGGTGGGTTACGGTGATGGGGCAGGGGAGTGGGTACAGGTAGAGTGTTCTCTCAGAGGGCCGATGCAGACTCGATGGGCCGAATTGCCTCCTGCACTGTCAGATTCCATGATTCTATTCTAAGAGTGGGTGAGGTAAATTGATGTATTTAATTTGAAGCTGGATTAACATATCAGGGAAAAAAATGGAAGGATTTTCTAATAAAGTTGGATGAAGAGGGGTAGGAAGAGGAATGTGCGAAGTATAAACATTGGCATGGACCGGTCACAAGGACACGAGAAATAGGATCAAGAGTGGGCCATTCGGCCCATCGAGCCTGCTCTGCCATTCAATATCTTGGGTTTCAATTTTATTTTCCCCCCACTCCCTGGGGTCCTTAATTACCTGAGATGATAAAAACGTCTACCGCGACCTTCACTATATTCTCTGGGATAGAGAATTCCAAAGATTCACAGTCATTTGTGTGAAGAAAATTCTACTCATCGAAGTTCTGAATGATTGGCCTCTAATGCTGAGACTGCGCTCCCGTGTTCGAGATTCCCCGACCAGCAGAAACAATCTCTGTGCCCACCTTTCGGAATTTTGTATGTTTCTTCTAAACCCAGAGTAAATAGACCCAATTTGCTCAGCCTCTCATCGTGGGACACCCCCACATCCAAGGAACCAATCTAGTGAACCTTCACTGTACTACCTCCAATGCAACTTGTTCGGATACCGGAGCAGACCCTAACTTCTGTTTAGATTCCAGATGAGAACCCAAAATAATTTTCAATTTGTAAAACTGAGGAAAGGATACTTCACCCCAGCAGTAATGACTCTGACCAATAGGAATATTTTATGTTCAAACAAACTTTAATTTAAACACAGTATTAACCACATCAAAGAAACAGCTTTACAATTAACCGTTAAATATTTCTTAAATAAAAGGACAAACTAACTTATGCCTTACACCTTCACTGTAAATCTTCTGACCGGGCACCCCAATACAGTTCAAATGTCACTTATAAATAAAGTTAGCAATCGGGGTTACTTGCTTATCTGTGCAGACCTTTGGAGAGAGACCGACTCTTTCGGTAACAACCTGAAATTCCTTCTGTCTTGTCAGACTCAAATCCTATGGCAAATTGCTGTTCAATTTAAAATCCTATACCAGACGTCAAAATTACACAGACCTGGCTCCTCCCATTAATTACATCATCTGCATCCCACTAAGATGTCCCATGTTGTGCTGAGCTGGAATAAACACACTCTCTCATAAATTATCTACACCCCACAGAACGTTGCTGTCCACCCCGTTCCCCAATTTACCATCACACAGGAGGTGGTACATAGGTCAAAACTCTAGAGAATATAGGCTCAACCACTTCAATCTCTCCTCATAGGACAATCCCAGGGATTAGTCTGGTGAACCTCTGATGGACTCTGTCTATGGTAAGTACACGATAAGGAAACCAAAACAGTGCATACTCCAGGTGCAGTCTCACCAAGGCTTTGTATTACTGCAGCGAGACATCCTTACTCGTGTTTTCATTGCTCTCGGGATGAAGGCCAACATGTCTTTTACCTTCCCACTTGCTTGCTGCACCTGCATGCTCGCTTTTAGTGACTCACAACCAAGCACGCACATTCCTTTGGAGTAACCACACTTATTCACATTATATCCCATCGACTCTGCTCCACCATTCGATCATGCCTGAAATGTTCCTCATCCCCATTCTCCTGCCTTCTCCCCAAATCCCTGATCCCCTTATGAATCAAGAACACAGCTGCAGAAAAGGAGGTAGTCGAGGAGGGTTTGTCGACTGAGTCAGTGTGGGTTGGAAGCCAGAAACAAGAAAGGAGCAGTCACTTTATTGGGAGTTTTCTATAGACCCCCCAATAGCAGCAGAGAGATGGAGGAACAGATTGGGCGGCAGATCTTGGAAAAGTGCAGAAGTAACAGAGTTGTTGTCATGGGTGACTTCAACTTCTGTAATATTGACTGGAACCTCCTTAGTGCAAATGGTTTGGATGGAGCAGATTTTGTCAGGTGTGTACAGGAAGGATTCCTGACTCAATATGTAGATAGGCCGATTAGGGGGAGGCCATATTGGACTTGGTGCTCGGCAACGAACCAGGCCAGGTGTCAGATGTCTCGGTGGGAGAGCATTTCGGTGACAGTGACCACAACTCCTTGACCTTTACCATAGTCATGGAGAGGGATAGGAACACACAGTATGATAAGGTATTTAATTGCGGCAGGGGAAATTATACTGCTATTAGACAGGAGCTGAGGAGCATAAAGTGGGAACAATTGTTCTCAGGGAAATGCACAACAGTAATGTGGGGGTTGTTTAAGGAGCGCTTGCTGCGAGTGCTGGATAGTTTTGTCCCACTGAGACGAGGAAGGAATGGTAAGGTGAAGGAGCCTTGGATGACAAGAGAAGTGGAACTTCTAGTCAAGAGGAAGACGGAAGCTTACATAAGGTTGAGGAAGCAAGGATCTGACTCGGCTCTAGCGGGTTACAAGGTAGCCAGGAAGGAACTCAAAAATGAACTGAGGAAAGCCCTGGCGGGAAGGATTAGGGAAAACCCCAAGGCATTCTACACTTATTTGAGAAATAAGAGGGTGATCAGAGAGAGTAGGGCCTGTCATGCTATGCAGACATGCAGATAATGATATGCAGACAGGCAGCTAATGAACACAGAGAACAGGACATGACCAATGAGCAGGCAGGACACTCAGCGGTGGTATCTCACTATAAAAGGCACGAGGCACTCACACTCTGCCTCTTTCCACTGATGAACATCTACAGAGTGAGTCAGGGTGTATGTACAGTATCACACCTCCAGCACGTGGCTAAGAGCTAGTCTGGTTCAGTCAGACAGAGTAACCAACTTAGGTTAGCAGAGAGTCGAACTCATAGAGAACTGTGCTAACTGTGCTACTGGTTCAATAAATCAGATTGAACTAACTTCAAAGTCTGGAGTATCTTTTGGTTAAAGCTGCATCCAGTTGCAGCCTGTGTTATCCCAGAGTACATAACACATCAGGGCCGATCAGGGATAGCGGAGGGAACTTGTGCCTAGAGTCTGAGGAGATGGGGGAGGCCCTAAATAAATACTTTGCTTCAGTATTCACTAGAGAGAGGGACCTTGTTGCCCATGAGAACAGCGTGAACCAGGTTAATAGACTCGAACAGGTTGATATTAAGAAGGAGGATGTGCAGGAAATTTTGAAAAGCATCAGGATAGATCAGTCCCCTGGGCCTGACGGGATGTACCCAAGGTTACTACGGGAAGCGAGGGAGGAGATTGCTGCTCCGTTGGCGATGATCTTTGCGTCCTCACTCTCCACTGGAGTAGCACCGGATGATTGGAGGGAGGCGAATGTTGTTCTCCTGTTCAAGAAAGGGAATAGGGAAATCCCTTCGAATGACAGACCCATCAGTCATACGTCTGTGGTGAGCAAAATATTGGAAAGGATTCTGAGAGATAGGATTTATGGTTATTTAGAAAACATAGTTTGATTGAAGATAGTCAGCATGGCTTTGTGAGGGGCAGGTCATGCCTCACAAGCCTCATTGAATTCTTTGAGGATGTGGCGAGACACATTGATGACCGTCGGGCAGTGGATGTGGTGTATATGGATTTCAGTAAGGCATTTGATAAGGTTCCCCATGGTAGGCTCATTCAGAAAGTTAGAGGGCATGGGATACGGGGAAATTTGGTTGTCTGGATACAGAATTGGCTGGCCGAAAGAAGACAGCGAGTGGTAGTGGATGGAAATTATTCCGCCTGGAAGTCGGTGACCAGTGGTGTCCCGCAAGGATATGTTCTGGGACCTCTGCTCTTTGTGGTTTTTATAAATGACTTGGATGAGGAAGTGGAAGGGTGGGTTAGTAAGTTTGCCGATGACATGAAGGTTGGGGAGTTGTAGATAGTGTTGAGGGCTGTTGCAGCTTACAACAGGACATTGACAGAATGCAGAGCTGGGCTGAGAAGTGGCAGATGGGGTTCAACCTTGATAAATATGAAGTGATTCATTTTGGAAGGTCGAATTTGAATGCTGAATACAGGGTTAAAGGCAGGATCCTTGGAAGTGTGGAGGAACAGAGGGATCTTGGGTCCACGTACATAGATCCCTCAAAGTTGCCACCCAGGTTGATAGGGTTGTTAAGAAGGCGTATGGTGTGTTGACTTTCATTAACAGGGGGTTTGAGATTAAAAGCCGCGAGGTTTTGCTGCAGCTTTATAAAACTCTAGTTAGACCTCACTTGGAATATTGTGTCCCGTTCTGGTTGCCTCATTATAGGAAGGATGTGGATGCTTTGGAGAGGGTACAGAGGAGATTTACCAGGATGCTGCCTGGACTGGAGGGCAGGTCTTATGAAGAAAGGTTGAGGGAGCTAGGGCTTTTCTCAGTGGAGAGAAGAAGGAAGAGAGGTGACTTGCTAGAGGTGGACAAGGTGATGAGAGGCATGGATAGAGTGGATAGCCAGAGACTTTTCCCCAGGGTGGAAATGGCTGTCACGAGGGGACATAATTTTAAGGTGATTGGAGGAAGGTATAGGGGAGATGTCAGAGGTAGGTTCTTTACACAGAGAGTGGTGGGTGTGTGGAATGCACTGCCAGCAGGGGTGGGGGAGTCAGAGTCATTGGGGACATTTAAGTGACACATGGACAGCAGTAAATTGAAGGGGTGTAGGTCAGGTTGATCTTAGATTAGGATAAATGGTTGGCACAACATTGTGGGCTGAAGGGCCTGTACTGTGCTGGACTCTCCTATGTTCTAACACCAGATTAGCTTGAGGTGCTGTTACTACAGGGCGACAGGCCAAGAGCTGGAAGGTGGCATTAGACAGAATAATTCTTCCTACGAACATAACAACTAGGAGTCGGAGTCGGCAATTTAGCCTCTCGAGCCCGCTCCACCGTTCAATGCGATCCTGGCTGATCTCACCCTGGCCTCAACTCCACCGTCCTGCCCGTTCTCCACAACACTTCAATCTTTTACCAAATAAAAAGTGCTTATTGGGATAGAGGGTGCGATTTGACGAAAGAAAGAGTGCACCTTCAGTGCTGAGAACGCCCCCGCTATCTAACGGAACCCCGCTATCTAACGGAACCCCGCTATCTAACGGAACCCCGCTATCGAACGGAACCCCGCTATCGAACGGAACCCCGCTATCGAACGGAACCCCGTTATCTAACGGAACCCTGCTATCTAACGGAACCCCGTTATCGAACGGAACCCCGCTATCGAACGGAACCCCGTTATCGAATGGAACCCCGCTATCTAACGGAACCCCACTATCTAACGGAACTCCGCTATCTAACGGAACCCCGTTATCTAACGGAACCCCGCTATCGAACGGAACCCCGTTATCGAATGGAACCCCGCTATCTAACGGAACCCCACTATCTAACGGAACCCCACTATCTAACGGAACCCCGCTATCTAACGGAACCCCGCTATCGAACGGAACCCCGTTATCGAATGGAACCCCGCTATCTAACGGAACCCCACTATCTAACGGAACCCCACTATCTAACGGAACCCCGCTATCGAACGGAACCCCGCTATCGAATGGAACCCCGTTATCGAATGGAACCCCGCTATCTAACGGAACGCCACTATCTAACGGAGCCCCACTATCTAACGGAACCCCGCTATCGAATGGAACCCCGCTATCGAACGGAACCCTGCTATCTAACGGAACCCCACTATCTAATGGAACCACGCTATCGAACGGAACCCCACTATCGCTCGGAACCTCACTATCTAACGGAACCCCACTATCTAACGGAACCCCACTATCTCTCGGAACCTCGCTATCTAACGGAACCCCGCTATCTAACGGAACCCCGCTATCTAACGGAACCCCGCTATCTCTCGGAACCTCGCTATCTAACGGAACCCCGCTATCTAACGGAACCCCGCTATCTAACGGAACTCCGCTATCTAACGGAACCCCGCTATCTCTCGTAACCTCGCTATCTAACGGAACCCCGCTATCTAACGGAACCCCGCTATCTAACAGAACCCCGCTATCTAACGGAACCCCGCTATCTCTCGGAACCTCGCTATCTAACGGAACCCCGCTATCTAACGGAACCCCGCTCTCTAACGGAACCCCGCTATCTAACGGAATCCCGCTATCTAACGGAACCCCGCTAACAGAACCCCGCTAACGGAACCCCGCTATCTAACGGAACCCCGCTATCTAACGGAACCCCGCTCTCTAACGGAACCCCGCTATCTAGCGGAACCCCGCTATCTAACGGAACCCCACTATCTAACGGAACCCCGCTATCGAACAGAACCCCGTTATCTAACGGAACCCCGCTATCTAACGGAACCCCGCTATCGAATGGAACCCCGCTATCGAACGGAACCTCACTATCTAACGGGATCCGTGTTTGATTCCCAGCTTGGGTCACTGTCTGTGTGGAGTCTGCACGTTCTCCCCGTGTCTGCGTGGGTTTCCTCCGGGTGCTCCGGTTTCCTCCCACAGTCCAAAGACGTGCTGGTTAGGTGGATTGGACATTCTGAATTCTCCCTCAGTGTACCCGAACAGGCGCCAGAGTGTGGCGACTAGGGGCTTTTCACAGTAACTTCATTGCAGCGTTAATGTAAGCCTACTTGTGACACTGATAAAGATTATTATTATTATACAGCTTTATTTCAAATGTAGTGAGATTAGATAATTGAAAAGTAGGAAAGAACTTTGGACAGTTCTAGAAACACCAGCAACATGGTAATGTCGCTCACCACCCTGACTGGGAAATATATCGGCCGTTCCTTCACTGTCGCTGGGGCAACATCCTGGAACTCCCTCCCTAACAGCACAGTGGGAGTACTTACGCCACATGGACTGCAGCAGCTCACCACCAATAAATGCTGGCCGAACCAGCAACGCCCACATCCCGAAAGAAATGTTATAATCTTGTGTGAAGGGGAGTGTGAATGATTGACGAATGGACCAGGTTGTCACAGAGGGAACTGTCCTTGCAGAATATTGAAAGGGGCAGGAGGAAATACATAGAATCCCAGAATTTACAGTGAACAAGGAGTGTCTTTGCTCCATCGAATCTGCACCGGCCCTTGGAATAAGCACCCCACTTAAGCCCATCCCATCCCCGTAACCCAGTAACCCCACCTAACCTTTTTCTGGACACTAAGGGCAATTTATCATGGCCAATCCATCTAACCTGCACGTCTTTGGACTGTGGGAGGAAACCGGAGCACCCGGAGGAAACCCACGCACACACGGGGAGAACGTGCAGACTCCGCACAGACAGTGACCCAAGCTGGAATCGAACCTGGGACCCTGGAGCTATGAAGCAATTGTGCAAACCACTGTGCTGCCCAGATCTTGTCAGTAATGTCCACATCTTATAGCCATCTCAGTGAAGATATGTGCCTCACTCCCCTGGGAGGCAGGGGTTGGGAGAATGTGAGGAAATCTCAAGCCTTTTCTCCTCGGGCCATTATTTTGTGGACAAGCCTGTAGGTATCACCTTATTCCTGGCTGCTTTGTACAGAGGACCCTGATTGGCTGCGATTAATCCAACAGCACAGTAATGCCATTGATTCGAGGTGTTCCATTCAAGTGGGTCACTCAGACTGAGGCCAGTTCTGGATTCTCACACCAGGCAGGGTTTAACCCATGAGTCATTTTATAAACTGTTCTGGGTCCAATGTCCAGGCGTGTTACACAGAGCTGGTTTGAGACGACTGAAGCGAGCTTGACACCCACCCACTCATCATCTCCAAGCTGATCGTTGCTCCTTCATTCAGAGTCCAAAGTGTTTGACAGGAGCCCTGCTAAAATCAACGACGAATCAGAACAGGCGACAAAAGTGACCATCGCAATGTGAACGGAAATGATGGGTCAAAGTGAACGAGTCAATTACAGGAGAAATTCAAATGGGGAACAAAACATAAAATGAGAAAATGAAAATCACTTATTGTCACAAGTAGGCTTCAATGACGTTACTGTGAAAAGCCCCTAGTCGCCACATTCCGGCACCTGTTCGGGGAGGCCGGTACGTGCTGCTGGCCTGCCTTGGTCTGCTTTAAAAGCCAGCTGTTTAGCCCAGTGTGCTAAACCAGCCCCTATCAAACCAATACTTTGCCTGGTGCTCTGGGTGCTCCGGGTGCTCCGGTTTCCTCCCACAAGTCCCGAAAGACGCGCTGTTAGGTGAATTGGACATTCTGAATTCTCCCTCTGTGTACCCAAACAGGCGTCGGAATGTGGCGACTAGGGGCTTTTCACAGTAACTTCATTGCAGCGTTAATGTAAGCCTACTTGTGACAATAAAAATCATTATATTATTATTATATCCAGGCTCGGGGCTGACAAGTGACAAGTTACATTCGCGCCACACAAGTGCCAGGCAATGACCATCTCCTACAAGAGAGGATCTAACCACCGCCCCTTGACATTCAACGGCATTACCATCGCTGAATCCTCCACAATCAACATCCTGGGGGTTACCATTGATCAGAAACTGAACTGGACCCAGTCACATTAATACTGTGGTTACCAGGGCAGGTCTAAGGCTAGGAGTCCTACAGCGAGTAACTCACCTCCTGACCCCCCGAAGCCTGTCCACCGTGTGCACCATCTACAAGATGCACTGTAGAAACTCACCAAGGATCCTTAGACAGCACCCTCAAAACCTGCGATCTCTCCCAGCTAAGACAAGAGCAGCAGATACCTGGGAACCCCACCACCTGGAGGTTCCGCTCCCAGTCACTCACCACCCTGACTGGGAAATATATCGGCCGTTCCTTCACTGTCGCTGGGGCAACATCCTGGAACTGCCTCCCTAACAGCACAGTGGGTGTACCTACACTTCATGGACTTCACCGATCAAGGCAGCAGCTCACCACCACCGTCTCAATGGCAATTCGGGATGGACAATAAATGCTGGCCTCTCTAGTGAAATCACTTCCTTCCTATAGTGTGGCGGCCAGAACTGCACCCAGTACTCCAGCTGCAGCCTCACCAGGGTTTTTTCCGCGCCACCATAATCTCCCGGCTCTTCCATTCTGTGCCTTGGCCAATAGAGGCAAGTATTTGCCGTCACCACCTTATCCACCTGTCCTGCTGCCTTCAGGGATCTTTGGGCATGCACCCCAAGGTCCCTCTGAACTTCCTCCTGTCCCGCTGTTCATTGTGTGTTCCCTTGCCCGGTTAGTCTTCCCAAAATTCAGCACCACTCACTTTTCAGGCTTGAATTCCATTTGCTGCTGGACCCGCTGTCCATCCTTCCGGAACCGAAAACGGGAGATTGGGGGAATTGAAGAGGGAGCGAAGGGCTGAGGCTGCCCTCTTGTTCATCCCACTGGGCTGCACGGTGTCGATGGGAACATGGAGATTGCTTACTCCTCTCTCTCTCCGTCTCCCCCTCCCCTCCGTCTACCCCTCCCCTCCCCTCCGTATACCCCTCCCCTCCGTCTCCCCCTCCCCTCTCCCCCCGTCTCCCCCTCCCCTCTCCCCCATCTCCCCCTCCCCTCCCCTCCGTCTACCCCTACCCTCCCTCAGTCTCCCCCTCCCCTCTCCCTCCGGCTACCCCTCCCCTCTCCCTCCGTCTCCCCCTCCCCTCTCCCTCCCCCTCCCCCCTCCCTCCGGCTACCCCTCCCCTCCTGCTCCACCTCCCCCTCCCCTCCCTCCGTCTCCCCCTCCCCTCCCCTCCGTCTCCCCCTCCCCTCTCCCTCCGTCTCCCCCTCCCCTCCCCCTCCGGCTACCCCTCCCCTCCGTCTCCCCCTCCCCTCTCCCTCCGTCTCCCCCTCCTCTCTCAATCCGTCTACCCCTCCCCTCCCTCTGTCTCCCCCTCCCCTCCCTCCGTCTCCCCCTCCCCTCCGTCTCCCCTTCCCTCTCCCTCCGTCTCCCCTCCGCTCTCCTTCCATCTCCCCTCCCCTCCCACCTCCTCTCACTCCATCTCTGCTCCCCTTTCCCTCCCTCCCCTTCCCCTCCCCTCCCTCCATCTCCCCTCCCCCGCCATCTCCCCTTCGTCTCCCCCTCCCCTCTCAATCCATCTCCCCTCCCCTCCGTCTCCCCCTCCCCTCCCCATCCCCTTTTCCTCCATCTCCCCTCTCCCTCCCTCCGTCTCCCCTCCCCCTCCCTCCATCTCCCCTCCCCACCATCTCCCTTCCTCCCCCTCCCGCTCCTCCTCCCCCTCCCCCCTCATCCCCCTCTCCACCTCCATTCCCCCTCCCCTCCCGCTCCGCCTCTCCGTCTCCCCTCCCCCTCCCATACAGCAGTTCAATATGAGCCAGTCTGAATTGCATTATTGAGAGTCCAACTCTGCTGCTCATAAAAAGTTTAATAATTAACTTTGTTCTTTTAATGTCCATGGGAACAGTCATTCTGCAAAGTGATATTTACAGTGAAGAATTTATTAGGGACTGGATTAACCCTTTAAAGTGTTGATGTGAACATCCATCGGAAATGTTCACAATTGTGGATTGCACATTGACCTAGAACGAGACGTCATCATTTCAGGCTAAGAGGTAACAAATTTAAACAGAGTTGAGGAGCAACGA
Organism: Scyliorhinus torazame; assembly: GCF_047496885.1. NCBI lineage: Eukaryota > Metazoa > Chordata > Chondrichthyes > Carcharhiniformes > Scyliorhinidae > Scyliorhinus > Scyliorhinus torazame. Next base: position 4,843,124 of record NC_092716.1, read on the forward strand.
CTTCTCCCAAAGGATCGCGAATCTGGAATTCGCTCCCCCAGAGTGCGGTGGGTGCTGGGACAGAGAGAAAATTTACGGAGGAGTTAGACAGATTTTGAATTGGGAATGGGTTGAAGGGTTATGGAGAACGGGCTGGTCGGTGGAGTTTATCGTATTTATCAGCCAGGATCATATTGAAAGGCGGAGCGGGCTCGAGAGGCTAAATTGCCGACGACTCCTCCTAGATCTCATATTCTCATAGAATTTACAGTGCAGAAGGAGGCCATTCGGCCCATCGAGTCTGCACCGGCTCTTGGAAAGAGCACCCTACCCAAGGTCTACACCTCCACCCTATCCCCATAACCCAGTAACCCCACACAACACTAAGGGCAATTTTGGACACTAAGGGCAATTTATCATTGGCCAATCCACCTAACCTGCACATCTTTGGACTGTGGGAGGAAACCGGAGCACCCGGAGGAAACCCACGCACACGCGGGGAGGACGTGCAGACTCCACACAGACAGTGACCCAAGCCGGGAATCGAACCTGGGACCCCGGAGCTGTGAAGCAATTGTGCTATCCACAATGCTACCATGCTACCAAAGAACTATTCTGTCTAATTCCACTTTCCAGCTCTTTGTCTGCAGCCCCGTGGGTAACAACACCTCAGGCACAAATCTGGTGTTCTTGATTCAGAAGGGGATCAGGGGTTTGGGGAGAAGGCAGGAGAATGGGGGTGAGGAACTAGCAGCCATGATCGAATGGCGGAGCAGACTCGATGGGACGAGTGGCCTCTTTCTGCAATGTAGGGATTCTGTGATTCTATAGCCTCCTCCAGCCCCTACACCCCCTCCAGCCCCTACACCCCCTACACCCCCTCCAGCCCCGACACCCCCTCCAGCCCCGACACCCTCTCCAGCCCCTACACCCCCTCCAACCCCTACACCCCCTCCAGCCCCGACACCCCCTCCAGCCCCTACACCCCCTCCAGCCCCCACACCCCCTCCAGCCCCTACACCCCCTCCAGCCCCGACACCCCCTCCAGCCCCTACACCCCCTCCAACCCCTACACCCTCTCCAGCCCCTACACCCCCTCCGGCCCCACACCCCCTCCAGCCCCTACACCCCCTCCAGCCCCTACACCCCCTCCAGCCCCGGCACCCCCTCCAGCCCCGGCACCCCCTCCAGCCCCTACACCCCCTCCAGCCCCTACAGCCCCTCCAGCCCCGACACCCCCTCCAGCCCCGACACCCCCTACACCCCCTCCAACCCCTACACCCCCTCCGGCCCCACACCCCCTACGGCGCCGACAGCCCCGACACCCCCTCCGGTCCCTCCACCCCCTCCCTATCTCTGTAACCTCCTCCAGCCCCAACACCCCCTCCGGCCCCTACACCCCCTCCGGTCCCGACACCCCCTCCGGCCCCTACACCCCCTCCCTATCTCTGTAACCTCCTCCAGCCCCTACACCCCCTCCGGCCCCTACAGCCCCTCCCTATCTCTGTAACCTCCTCCGGTCCCTACACCCCCTCCGGCCCCTACACCCCCTCCGGTCCCTACACCCCCTCCGGCCCCTACACCCCCTCCGGTCCCTACACCCCCTCCGGCCCCTACACCCCCTCCGTCCCCTACACCCCCTCCCTATCTCTGTAACCTCCTCCAGCCCCTACACCCCCTCCAGCCCCTACATCCCCTCCAGCCCCTACATCCCCTCCAGCCCCTACACCCCCTCCAGCCCCTACACCCCCTCCGGCCCCGACACCCTCTCCAGCCCCTACACCCCCTCCGGCCCCGACACCCCTTCCAGCCCCTACATCCCCTCCAGCCCCTACATCCCTTCCAGCCCCTACACCCCCTCCAGCCCCGACAACCCCTCCAGCCCCTACACCCCCTCCAGCCCCGACACGCTCTCCACCCCCGACACCCCCTCCAGCCCCTACACCCCCTCCAGCCCCTACACCTCCTCCAGCCCCGACACGCTCTCCACCCCCGACACCCCCTCCAGCCCCTACACCCCCTCCAGCCCCGACACCCCCTCCAGCCCCGACACCCCCTCCACCCCCGACACCCCCTCCAGCCCCTACACCCCCTCCAGCCCCTACACCTCCTCCAGCCCCGACACGCTCTCCACCCCCGACACCCCCTCCAACCCCTACACCCCCTCCAGCCCCTACACCCCCTCCAGCCCCTACACCCTCCCATCTCTGTAACCTCCTGCAGCCCCTACACCCCCTCCCTATCTCTGTAACCTCCTCCAGCCCCTATACCCTCCCTATCTCTGTAACCTCCTCCAGCCCCTACACCTCCTCCAGCCCCTACACCCCCTCCAGCCCCTACACCCTCCCTATCTCTGTAACCTCCTCCAGCCCCTACACCCCCTCCCTATCTCTGTAACCTCCTCCAGCCCCTATACCCCTCCCTATCTCTGTAACCTCCTCCAGCCCCTATACCCCTCCCTATCTCTGTAACCTCCTCCAGCCCCTACACCCTCTCCCTATCTCTGTAACCTCCTCCAGCCCCTACACCCCTCCCTATCTCTGTAACCTCCTCCAGCCCCTACACCCCCTCCCTATCTCTGTAACTTCCTCCAGTCCCTACACCCCCTCACAATCTCTGTAACCTCCTCCAGCCCCTACACCCCCTCCGGCCCCTACATCCCCTCCCTATCTCTGTAACCTCCTCCAGCCCCTACACCCCTCCCTATCTCTGTAGCCCCATTCGGCCCCTACACCCCTCCCTATCTCTGTAACCTCCTCCAGCCCCTCCACCCCCTCCCTATCGCTGTACCCTCCTCCAGCCCCTACACCCCCTCCCTATCGCTGTACCCTCCTCCAGCCCCTACACCCCTCCCTATCTCTGTAACCTTCTCCAGCCCCTACACACACCCTATCTCTGTAACCTCCTCCAGCCCCTACACCCCTCCCTATCTCTGTACCCTCCTCCAGCCCCTACACCCCCTCCCTCTCGCTGTACCCTCCTCCAGCCCCTACACCCCTCCCTATCTCTGTAACCTCCTCCAGCCCCTACACCCCTCCCTATCTCTGTACCCTCCTCCAGCCCCTACACCCCCTCCCTATCGCTGTACCCTCCTCCAGCCCCTACACACTCCCTATCTCTGTAACCTCCTCCAGCCCCGACACCTCCTCCCTATCTCTGTAACCTCCTCCAGCCCCTACACACTCCCTATCTCTGTAACCTCCTCCAGCCCCTACACCCCTCCCTATCGCTGTACCCTCCTCCAGCCCCTACACCCCTCCCTATCTCTGTAACCTCCTCCAGCCCCTACACACTCCCTATCTCTGTAAACTCCTCCAGCCCCGACACCTCCTCCCTATCACTGTAACCTCCTCCAGCCCCAACACCCCTCCCTATCTCTGTACCCTCCTCCAGCCCCTACACACCCTCCCTATCGCTGTACCCTCCTCCAGCCCCTACACCCCTCCCTATCTCTGTAACCTCCTCCAGCCCCTACACACTCCCTATCTCTGTAACCTCCTCCAGCCCCGACACCTCCTCCCTATCTCTGTAACCTCCTCCAGCCCCGACACCTCCTCCCTATCTCTGTAACCTCCTCCAGCCCCTACACACTCCCTATCTCTGTAACCTCCTCCAGCCCCTACACCCCTCCCTATCTCTGTTACCTACTCCAGCCCCTACACCCGTCCCTATCTCTGTAACCTCCTCCAGCTCCCTACAACCCTCCCTATCTCTGTAACCTCCTCCAGCCCCTACACCCCTCCCTATCTCTGTAACCTCCTCCAGCCCCTACACCCCTCCCTATCTCTGTAACCTCCTCCAGCCCCTACACCCCTCCCTATCTCTGTAACCTCCTCCAGCCCCCTACACCCCTCCCTATCTCTGTAACCTCCTCCAGCCCCTACACCCCTCCCTATCTCTGTACCCTCCTCCAGCCCCTACACCCCTCCCTATCTCTGTACCCTCCTCCAGTCCCTACAGCCCCTCCCTATCTCTGTAACCTCCTCCAGCCCCTACACCCCCTCCCCATCTCTGTAACCACCTCCAGCCCCGACACCCCCTCCCTATCTCTGTAACCTCCTCCAGCCCCTACACCCCCTCCCTATCTCTGTAACCACCTCCAGCCCCGACACCTCCTCCCTATCTCTGTAACCTCCTTCAGCCCCTACACCCTTCCCTATCTCTGTAACCTCCTCCAGCCGCTACACCCCTCCCTATCTCTGTAACCTCCAGCCCCTACACCCCCTCCAGCCCCTACACCTCCTCCAGCCCCGACACCCCCTCCAGCTCCTACACCCCCGACACCCCCTCCAGCCCCTACACCCCCTCCAGCCCCGACAGCCCCTCCAGTCCCGACACCCCCTCCAGACCCTACACGCCCTCCAGCCCCTACACCCTCCCTGTCTCTGTAACCTCCTCCAGCCCCTATTCCCTCCCTATCTCTGTAACCTCCTCCAGCCCCTACACCCCTCCCTATCTCTGTAACCTCCTCCAGCCCCTACACCCCCTCCCTATCTCTGAAACCTCCTCCAGCCCCTACACCCCTCCCGATCTCTGTAACTTCCTCCAGCCCCTACACCCCCTCCCTATCTCTGTAACTTCCTCCAGCTCCTACACCCCCTCACTATCTCTGTAACCTCCTCCAGCCCCTACACCCCCTCCGGCCCCTACATCCCCTCCCTATCTCTGTAACCTCCTCCAGCCCCTACACCCCTCCCTATCTCTGTAACCTCCTCCAGCCCCTACACCCCCGCCCTATCTCTGTAGCCCCCTCCGGCCCCTACACCCCTCCCTATCTCTGTAACCTCCTCCAGCCCCTACACCCCCTCCCTATCGCTGTACCCTCCTCCAGCCCCTATACCCCCTCCCTATCGCTGTACCCTCCTCCAGCCCCTACACCCCTCCCTATCTTCGTAACCTCCTCCAGCCCCTACACACTCCCTATCTCTGTAACCTCCTCCAGCCCCGACACCTCCTCCCTATCTCTGTAACCTCCTCCAGCTCCTACACCCCCCCTATCGCTGTACCCTCCTCCAGCACCTACACCCCCTCCCTATCGCTGTACCCTCCTCCAGCCCCTACACCCCTCCCTATCTCTGTAACCTCCTCCAGCCCCTACACACTCCCTATCTCTGTAACCTCCTCCAGCCCCGACACCTCCTCCCTATCTCTGTAACCTCCTCCAGCCCCGACACCTCCTCCCTATCTCTGTAACCTCCTCCAGCCCCGACACCTCCTCCCTATCTCTGTAACCTCCTCCAGCCCCTACACACTCCCTATCTCTGTAACCTCCTCCAGCCCCGACACCTCCTCCCTATCTCTGTAACCTCCTCCAGCCCCGACACCCCTCCCTATCGCTGTACCCTCCTCCAGCCCCTACGTCTCTGAATCTCCTCCAGCCCCGACACCCCCTCCCTATCTCTGTAACCTCCTCCAGCCCCTACACCCCTCCCTATCTCTGTACCCTCCTCCAGCCCCTACACCCCTCCGTCTCTGAATCTCCTCCAGCCCCGACACCCCCTCCCTATCTCTGTAACCTCCTCCAGCCCCTACACCCCTCCCTATCTCTGTAACCTCCTCCAGCCCCTACACCCTCCGTCACTGTAACCTCCTCCAGCCCCGACACCCCCTCCCTATCTCTGTAACCTCCTCCAGCCCCTACACCCCTCCCTATCTCTGTACCCTCCTCCAGCCCCCCGTCTCTGAATCTCCTCCAGCCCCGACACCCCCTCCCTATCTCTGTAACCTCCTCCAGCCCCTACACCCTCCCTATCTCTGTAACCTCCTCCAGCCCCTACAGCCCTCCGTCTCTGAATCTCCTCCAGCCCCGACACCCCCTCCCTATCTCTGTAACCTCCTCCAGCCCCTACACCCCTCCCTATTGCTGTACCCTCCTCCAGCCCCTACACCCCTCCGTCTCTTAATCCCCTCCAGCCCCAACACCCCCTCCCTATCTCTGTAACCTCCTCCAGCCCCTACACCCTCCCTATCTCTGTACCCTCCTCCAGCCCCTACACCCTCCCTATCTCTGTAACCTCCTCCAGCCCCTACACCCCCTCCCTATCTCTGTAACCTCCTTCAGCTGGTACACCCCTCCCTATCTCTGTAACCTCCAGCCCCTACACCCCCTCCCTATCTCTGTAACCTCCTCCAGCCCCTACACCCCTCCCTATCTCTGTAACCTCCTCCAGCCCCTACAGACCTCCGTCTCTGAATCTCCTCCAGCCCCGACACCCCCTCCCTATCTCTGTAACCTCCTCCAGCCCCTACACCCCTCCCTATCTCTGTACCCTCCTCCAGCCCCTACACCCCTCACTATTGCTGTACCCTCCTCCAGCCCCTACACCCCTCCGTCTCTTAATCTCCTCCAGCCCCAACACCCCCTCCCTATCTCTGTAACCTCCTCCAGCCCCTACACCCTCCCTATCTCTGTACCCTCCTCCAGCCCATACACCCTCCCTATCTCTGTAACCTCCTCCAGCCCCAACACCCCCTCCCTATCTCTGTAATCTCCTTCAGCCGGTACACCCCTCCCTATCTCTGCAACCTCCAGCCCCTACACCCCCTCCCTATCTCTGTAACCTCCTCCAGCCCCTACACCCCTCCCTATCTCTGTAACCTCCTCCAGCCCCTCCGTCTCTGAATCTCCTCCAGCCCCGACACCCCCTCCCTATCTCTGTAACCTCCTCCAGCCCCTACACCCTCCCTATCTCTGTAACCTCCTCCAGCCCCTACACCCCCTCCCTATCTCTGTAACCTCCTCCAGCCCCTACAGCCCTCCGTCTCTGAATCTCCTCCAGCCCCGACACCCCCTCCCTATCTCTGTAACCTCCTCCAGCCCCTACACCCCTCCCTATTGCTGTACCCTCCTCCAGCCCCTACACCCCTCCGTCTCTTAATCTCCTCCAGCCCCAACACCCCCTCCCTATCTCTGTAACCTCCTCCAGCCCCTACACCCTCCCTATCTCTGTACCCTCCTCCAGCCCCTACACCCTCCCTATCTCTGTAACCTCCTCCAGCCCCTACACCCCCTCCCTATCTCTGTAACCTCCTTCAGCCGGTACACCCCTCCCTATCTCTGTAACCTCCAGCCCCTACACCCCCTCCCTATCTCTGTAACCTCCTCCAGCCCCTACACCCCTCCCTATCTCTGTAACCTCCTTCAGCCGGTACACCCCTCCCTATCTCTGTAACCTCCAGCCCCTACACCCCCTCCCTATCTCTGTACCCTCCTCCAGCCCCTACACCCTCCCTATCTCTGTAACCTCCTCCAGCCCCTACACCCCTCCCTATCTCTGTAACCTCCTCCAGCCCCTACAGACCTCCGTCTCTGAATCTCCTCCAGCCCCGACACCCCCTCCCTATCTCTGTAACCTCCTCCAGCCCCTACACCCCTCCCTATCTCTGTACCCTCCTCCAGCCCCTACACCCCTCCCTATTGCTGTACCCTCCTCCAGCCCCTACACCCCTCCGTCTCTTAATCTCCTCCAGCCCCAACACCCCCTCCCTATCTCTGTAACCTCCTCCAGCCCCTACACCCTCCCTATCTCTGTACCCTCCTCCAGCCCCTACACCCTCCCTATCTCTGTAACCTCCTCCAGCCCCTACACCCCCTCCCTATCTCTGTAACCTCCTTCAGCCGGTACACCCCTCCCTATCTCTGCAACCTCCAGCCCCTACACCCCCTCCCTATCTCTGTAACCTCCTCCAGCCCCTACACCCCTCCCTATCTCTGTAACCTCCTCCAGCCCCTCCGTCTCTGAATCTCCTCCAGCCCCTACTCTTCTCCCTATCTCTGTAACCTCCTCCAGCCCCTCCGTCTCTGAATCTCCTCCAGCCGACACCTCCTCCCTATCTCTGTAACCTCCTCCAGCCCCTCTGTCTCTGAACCTCCTCCTGTCCCTACACCCCCTCCCTATCTCTGTAACCTCCTCCAGCCCCTACACCCCCTCCCTATCTCTGTAACCTCCTCCAGCCTCGACACCCCCTCCCTATCTCTGTAACCTCCTCCAGCCCCTACACCCTCCCTATCTCTGTAACCTCCTCCAGCCCCTACACCCCCTCCCTATCTCTGTAACCTCCTCCAGCCCCTACAGCCCTCCGTCTCTGAATCTCCTCCAGCCCCGACACCCCCTCCCTATCTCTGTAACCTCCTCCAGCCCCTACACCCCTCCCTATTGCTGTACCCTCCTCCAGCCCCTACACCCCTCCGTCTCTTAATCTCCTCCAGCCCCAACACCCCCTCCCTATCTCTGTAACCTCCTCCAGCCCCTACACCCTCCCTATCTCTGTACCCTCCTCCAGCCCCTACACCCTCCCTATCTCTGTAACCTCCTCCAGCCCCTACACCCCCTCCCTATCTCTGTAACCTCCTTCAGCCGGTACACCCCTCCCTATCTCTGTAACCTCCAGCCCCTACACCCCCTCCCTATCTCTGTAACCTCCTCCAGCCCCTACACCCCTCCCTATCTCTGTAACCTCCTCCAGCCCCTACAGACCTCCGTCTCTGAATCTCCTCCAGCCCCGACACCCCCTCCCTATCTCTGTAACCTCCTCCAGCCCCTACACCCCTCCCTATCTCTGTACCCTCCTCCAGCCCCTACACCCCTCCCTATTGCTGTACCCTCCTCCAGCCCCTACACCCCTCCGTCTCTTAATCTCCTCCAGCCCCAACACCCCCTCCCTATCTCTGTAACCTCCTCCAGCCCCTACACCCTCCCTATCTCTGTACCCTCCTCCAGCCCCTACACCCTCCCTATCTCTGTAACCTCCTCCAGCCCCTACACCCCCTCCCTATCTCTGTAACCTCCTTCAGCCGGTACACCCCTCCCTATCTCTGCAACCTCCAGCCCCTACACCCCCTCCCTATCTCTGTAACCTCCTCCAGCCCCTACACCCCTCCCTATCTCTGTAACCTCCTCCAGCCCCTCCGTCTCTGAATCTCCTCCAGCCCCTACTCCCCTCCCTATCTCTGTAACCTCCTCCAGCCCCTCCGTCTCTGAATCTCCTCCAGCCGACACCTCCTCCCTATCTCTGTAACCTCCTCCAGCCCCTCTGTCTCTGAACCTCCTCCTGCCCCTACACCCCCTCCCTATCTCTGTAACCTCCTCCAGCCCCTACACCCCCTCCCTATCTCTGTAACCTCCTCCAGCACCTACACCCCCTCCCTATCTCTGTAACCTCCTCCAGCCTCTACACCCTCCCAATCTCTGTAACCTCCTCCAGCCCCTACACCCCTCCCTATCTCTGTAATGTCCTCCAGCCCCTACACCCCTTCCAATCTCTGTAACTTCCTCCTGCCCCGACACCCCCTCCCTATCTCTGTAACCTCGTCCAGCCCCTACACCCTCCCTATCTCTGTAACCTCCTCCAGCCCTAAACCCTCCCTATCACTGTAACCTCCTCCAGCCCCTACACCCCTCCCTATCTCTGTAACCTCCTCCAGCCCCTACACCCCTCCCTATCTCTGTAACCTCCTCCAGCCCCTACACCCCTCCCTATCTCTGTAATGTCCTCCAGCCCCTACACCCCTTCCAATCTCTGTAACTTCCTCCTGCCCCGACACCCCCTCCCTATCTCTGTAACCTCGTCCAGCCCCTACACCCTCCCTATCTCTGTAACCTCCTCCAGCCCTAAACCCTCCCTATCACTGTAACCTCCTCCAGCCCCTACACCCCTCCCTATCTCTGTAACCTCCTCCAGCCCCTACACCCCTCCCTATCTCTGTAACCTCCTCCAGCCCCTACACACTCCCTATCTCTGTAACCTCCTCCAGCCCCGACACCTCCTCCCTATCTCTGTAACCTCCTCCAGCCCCGACACCCCTCCCTATCGCTGTACCCTCCTCCAGCCCCTACGTCTCTGAATCTCCTCCAGCCCCGACACCCCCTCCCTATCTCTGTAACCTCCTCCAGCCCCTACACCCCTCCCTATCTCTGTACCCTCCTCCAGCCCCTACACCCCTCCGTCTCTGAATCTCCTCCAGCCCCGACACCCCCTCCCTATCTCTGTAACCTCCTCCAGCCCCTACACCCCTCCCTATCTCTGTAACCTCCTCCAGCCCCTACACCCTCCGTCACTGTAACCTCCTCCAGCCCCGACACCCCCTCCCTATCTCTGTAACCTCCTCCAGCCCCTACACCCCTCCCTATCTCTGTACCCTCCTCCAGCCCCCCGTCTCTGAATCTCCTCCAGCCCCGACACCCCCTCCCTATCTCTGTAACCTCCTCCAGCCCCTACACCCTCCCTATCTCTTTAACCTCCTCCAGCCCCTACACCCCCTCCCTATCTCTGTAACCTCCTCCAGCCCCTACAGCCCTCCGTCTCTGAATCTCCTCCAGCCCCGACACCCCCTCCCTATCTCTGTAACCTCCTCCAGCCCCTACACCCCTCCCTATTGCTGTACCCTCCTCCAGCCCCTACACCCCTCCGTCTCTTAATCTCCTCCAGCCCCAACACCCCCTCCCTATCTCTGTAACCTCCTCCAGCCCCTACACCCTCCCTATCTCTGTACCCTCCTCCAGCCCCTACACCCTCCCTATCTCTGTAACCTCCTCCAGCCCCTACACCCCCTCCCTATCTCTGTAACCTCCTTCAGCTGGTACACCCCTCCCTATCTCTGTAACCTCCAGCCCCTACACCCCCTCCCTATCTCTGTAACCTCCTCCAGCCCCTACACCCCTCCCTATCTCTGTAACCTCCTCCAGCCCCTACAGACCTCCGTCTCTGAATCTCCTCCAGCCCCGACACCCCCTCCCTATCTCTGTAACCTCCTCCAGCCCCTACACCCCTCCCTATCTCTGTACCCTCCTCCAGCCCCTACACCCCTCCGTCTCTTAATCTCCTCCAGCCCCAACACCCCCTCCCTATCTCTGTAACCTCCTCCAGCCCCTACACCCTCCCTATCTCTGTACCCTCCTCCAGCCCCTACACCCTCCCTATCTCTGTAACCTCCTCCAGCCCCTACACCCCCTCCCTATCTCTGTAATCTCCTTCAGCCGGTACACCCCTCCCTATCTCTGCAACCTCCAGCCCCTACACCCCCTCCCTATCTCTGTAACCTCCTCCAGCCCCTACACCCCTCCCTATCTCTGTAACCTCCTCCAGCCCCTCCGTCTCTGAATCTCCTCCAGCCCCGACACCCCCTCCCTATCTCTGTAACCTCCTCCAGCCCCTACACCCTCCCTATCTCTGTAACCTCCTCCAGCCCCTACACCCCTCCCTATTGCTGTACCCTCCTCCAGCCCCTACACCCCTCCGTCTCTTAATCTCCTCCAGCCCCAACACCCCCTCCCTATCTCTGTAACCTCCTCCAGCCCCTACACCCTCCCTATCTCTGTACCCTCCTCCAGCCCCTACACCCTCCCTATCTCTGTAACCTCCTCCAGCCCCTACACCCCCTCCCTATCTCTGTAACCTCCTTCAGCCGGTACACCCCTCCCTATCTCTGTAACCTCCAGCCCCTACACCCCCTCCCTATCTCTGTAACCTCCTCCAGCCCCTACACCCCTCCCTATCTCTGTAACCTCCTTCAGCCGGTACACCCCTCCCTATCTCTGTAACCTCCAGCCCCTACACCCCCTCCCTATCTCTGTACCCTCCTCCAGCCCCTACACCCTCCCTATCTCTGTAACCTCCTCCAGCCCCTACACCCCTCCCTATCTCTGTAACCTCCTCCAGCCCCTACAGACCTCCGTCTCTGAATCTCCTCCAGCCCCGACACCCCCTCCCTATCTCTGTAACCTCCTCCAGCCCCTACACCCCTCCCTATCTCTGTACCCTCCTCCAGCCCCTACACCCCTCCCTATTGCTGTACCCTCCTCCAGCCCCTACACCCCTCCGTCTCTTAATCTCCTCCAGCCCCAACACCCCCTCCCTATCTCTGTAACCTCCTCCAGCCCCTACACCCTCCCTATCTCTGTACCCTCCTCCAGCCCCTACACCCTCCCTATCTCTGTAACCTCCTCCAGCCCCTACACCCCCTCCCTATCTCTGTAACCTCCTTCAGCCGGTACACCCCTCCCTATCTCTGCAACCTCCAGCCCCTACACCCCCTCCCTATCTCTGTAACCTCCTCCAGCCCCTACACCCCTCCCTATCTCTGTAACCTCCTCCAGCCCCTCCGTCTCTGAATCTCCTCCAGCCCCTACTCTTCTCCCTATCTCTGTAACCTCCTCCAGCCCCTCCGTCTCTGAATCTCCTCCAGCCGACACCTCCTCCCTATCTCTGTAACCTCCTCCAGCCCCTCTGTCTCTGAACCTCCTCCTGTCCCTACACCCCCTCCCTATCTCTGTAACCTCCTCCAGCCCCTACACCCCCTCCCTATCTCTGTAACCTCCTCCAGCCTCGACACCCCCTCCCTATCTCTGTAACCTCCTCCAGCCCCTACACCCTCCCTATCTCTGTAACCTCCTCCAGCCCCTACACCCCCTCCCTATCTCTGTAACCTCCTCCAGCCCCTACAGCCCTCCGTCTCTGAATCTCCTCCAGCCCCGACACCCCCTCCCTATCTCTGTAACCTCCTCCAGCCCCTACACCCCTCCCTATTGCTGTACCCTCCTCCAGCCCCTACACCCCTCCGTCTCTTAATCTCCTCCAGCCCCAACACCCCCTCCCTATCTCTGTAACCTCCTCCAGCCCCTACACCCTCCCTATCTCTGTACCCTCCTCCAGCCCCTACACCCTCCCTATCTCTGTAACCTCCTCCAGCCCCTACACCCCCTCCCTATCTCTGTAACCTCCTTCAGCCGGTACACCCCTCCCTATCTCTGTAACCTCCAGCCCCTACACCCCCTCCCTATCTCTGTAACCTCCTCCAGCCCCTACACCCCTCCCTATCTCTGTAACCTCCTCCAGCCCCTACAGACCTCCGTCTCTGAATCTCCTCCAGCCCCGACACCCCCTCCCTATCTCTGTAACCTCCTCCAGCCCCTACACCCCTCCCTATCTCTGTACCCTCCTCCAGCCCCTACACCCCTCCCTATTGCTGTACCCTCCTCCAGCCCCTACACCCCTCCGTCTCTTAATCTCCTCCAGCCCCAACACCCCCTCCCTATCTCTGTAACCTCCTCCAGCCCCTACACCCTCCCTATCTCTGTACCCTCCTCCAGCCCCTACACCCTCCCTATCTCTGTAACCTCCTCCAGCCCCTACACCCCCTCCCTATCTCTGTAACCTCCTTCAGCCGGTACACCCCTCCCTATCTCTGCAACCTCCAGCCCCTACACCCCCTCCCTATCTCTGTAACCTCCTCCAGCCCCTACACCCCTCCCTATCTCTGTAACCTCCTCCAGCCCCTCCGTCTCTGAATCTCCTCCAGCCCCTACTCCCCTCCCTATCTCTGTAACCTCCTCCAGCCCCTCCGTCTCTGAATCTCCTCCAGCCGACACCTCCTCCCTATCTCTGTAACCTCCTCCAGCCCCTCTGTCTCTGAACCTCCTCCTGCCCCTACACCCCCTCCCTATCTCTGTAACCTCCTCCAGCCCCTACACCCCCTCCCTATCTCTGTAACCTCCTCCAGCACCTACACCCCCTCCCTATCTCTGTAACCTCCTCCAGCCTCTACACCCTCCCAATCTCTGTAACCTCCTCCAGCCCCTACACCCCTCCCTATCTCTGTAATGTCCTCCAGCCCCTACACCCCTTCCAATCTCTGTAACTTCCTCCTGCCCCGACACCCCCTCCCTATCTCTGTAACCTCGTCCAGCCCCTACACCCTCCCTATCTCTGTAACCTCCTCCAGCCCTAAACCCTCCCTATCACTGTAACCTCCTCCAGCCCCTACACCCCTCCCTATCTCTGTAACCTCCTCCAGCCCCTACACCCCTCCCTATCTCTGTAACCTCCTCCAGCCCCTACACCCTCCCTATCTCTGTAACCTCCTCCAGCCCCTACACCCCTCCCCGTCTCTGTAACCTCCTCCAGCCCCTACACCCTCCCTATCTCTGTAACATCCTCCAGCCCCTGCACCCCTCTGAGATCTCTGGTCTCTCTAACCCTGGCCGCCTGCACATTCTCCCACTTCAGTCTCTTCCCCAGTGACGGCCGCGCATTCAGCTCCTGGGCCCTCGTCCGGACCTTGCACCTCGCTCTCTAACCCTCTCCACTTCTCTTTCTTCTTCCCCTCAAACCTCCTATTTCAACCTTTTGATAATCACCCCGCATTGCAAGTTGTTGTTGTTCAGGTGACAGGTTGTCTTTGAGGGTCGGTGTCGAAGGTTCGGCGCCCGCTGAGGAGACTAGTGCTACGTCTGGGATGTTCTCCATCGCCACCCGACTATCCGATCACTCCTCAGCCAGCAGTCCTCACGCTCCCTCTGAGGGGCTCTGTAACCTCCCCCCCACCCCCCTGACAGATACACCAACAACATACTTCCTGAAACATGGCAGTTTTATTGCAGAAAGATACATAGGAATTTACAGCAATCGTCATAATTACAAAGAGAATATTTGCTTCATTTGTCACACCTGGAGCACATCGATTTGTCCGTCTGCCTGTCCCTGATATTCCGATTGGGAGGGAGCGGAGCTGGGTGAGGCCGCCCTGCCTGACACACGTGTCCTACTCCTCGCCGCCAGGTCTCCAATCTGAGTGAGCAGCCCATCAAGAGGGTCCTCTCCCTGGATGCTCACATTCTGCAGCCTCTCCCCGTGTCCCCCTTCCTGGGGCCCCTCTCTGGGACAGTCAGGCACAAGCTCGGGTTTTACTTTATGGATTGTGTTGTTACTGGGTCGACAGTCACAGGCAGTGATAATCAGTGTCCAAAATCCTGGGCAGAGAGGTGAGTGAGTGCGAGGCCCTGGTCGCAGACTGCCCATGGCAGCAACGGTGAAGCAAAAATGGCAAACAGGCTGTACCCACCAGACCCGATCAGGAGAGAGCTGGATTCCGCCGACCAAAGCCACTCACCCACATTCAGTCAGCCAGTCTTTGTTCATTAGAGTTTGCTTGTGTAAATGTTGATGTGTCGGTATATGTGTACATGTGTACACATCTGTGTATGTGTCTGTGTGTGCACAATTGCACGTGTGTGTATGTCTGCACGTGTGTGCACATCGGTGTATACGTGTGCATGTTTGTGTGTACGTGTGCACCGTACAGACACCTCTGTGTATGCGTGTTTGTGTGTGCGTGTGCACCGTACAGACACCTCTGTGTGTACATGTGTTGTTTAGCAAACAGACAGTGGAAATTTCAGATTTTCCCATCATTATTTGCGTAGAATTTGCAAGCACAAAGTTTGATTCGGGTTTGATCATGGAGTTGCTCAGAAAGAGGGTGGAAAGCAGTATTCAGGCCTCCTGGCCGGAAAGTTGACCAAACTGCTTGGTGGATCCGGAAGCTTCCGCCATAAAGGCCTCAATCTCCTCGACGGTGCGTGGCACGCAGGTCAGCAGTTCCATCCCACTGGCTGTCACGGCAATGTCATCCTCGATACGCACCTGTGGAGAGAGCAGGAGCTCAGTGAAGTACACAAACAGGCTTCACCTCAATCCCATGTACACACATCGCAAAGGAGCTCAGAGACTGAATACAAACTCTTCAACCAATATGTGCAGAGAAAGATCCCACAAATTAAATAAAAGTCCACCGAAGCTATTTGAGGTGTTAGTGGAGGAATAAAATATTCCCTACTGCCCCAGCTCTTCCAACAGTGTCTCCAGCAACAAAACAGGCCCTTAGTTTAACAGACAGCTGCTCAGGCAGGGCAGCACTCCCTCTCACCGGCCCCGCAAGGAGAGGAACGGTGAGAAGGGTCTGAGGAGAGGGCAAGGGGATATGGCTACCTTTACCCCTGATCCTGCATACGCAAATCCCCGTCTAGTCCCTTGTTTTCTCCTTTCTTTTATTTTAGCATTTTTAATCCATGGATGATTTATGGACATGTGGCTTTAACGCAGCCTGCCACTTTAATTCGAGCAGAAACAGATGGTCTGTGCCTTTAATTCAAACAACACCAGGTTAAAGTCCAACAGGTTTGTTTCAAATCACTCAGAATTCACCTGAGGGAGGAGCAGCGCTCCGAAAGCTAGTGTTTGAAACAAACCTGTTGGACTTTAACCTGGTGTTGTAAGACTTCTTACTGTGCTCACCCCAGTCCAACGCCGGCATCTCCACATCATTTAATTCAAACAGAAGGATCCAGAAGGCTGTGCTGTTTTAGGCTGGCCATTGGAGATTGGCTGGGCTCAGTGCTGACTCAGTTTGATTGACATGGCTGGTGGCCAATGAATTGGCCCAAAAGGTTGTGCTCTGCCCTGTTACAGACGGTGATTGGATCTGAAATGGTGCAGAGGCCTGAGGAGCTCTCAGTTTAGTTTTGGCAGCTAAGAGAGAAGACCCACTCTCTTTTTTCTCCAGAAAGACTGTGATTCTGACCTGGCAGAAAGCCTGGGTGAATCGATTTACAGGAGAACCATTACAGGCTGTGCGGGAAAGGTGCAGAATCTGATAACTCTCCAGAAATATCCAGCTAATTCTCACCAAAAGGCCACTGTGGGAACCAGCTCTCTGCAGAAATTCTTTCTCCAGGAAAGGCAGAAGCCTGGAAGCAAAATTTGATTCGGAGCAAGGGGCCACTCCAGGTGAAGCTGAGAGTAATATTGCTAAACTGCAAGTAAGATCATTGCCGACTGTAAACCAAAGACTTTAATCCACAAGCACATTGTGAAGAATGCATGTGGGATGGACAATCCTGCCACTTATCTTTTGACATTCACCCTCCCCCCACCCCCACATCTGTGTTTCTCTTGAGTGTGCGGGTAGAGAGTGGGACAGTTAAAGCAGGTATCAGGTTAGCTTGTTATTCAGTTACATTTAGGGTATATTTCATTGTTATCCTTGTTATAAATAAACAGTAATTGTGTTTCAACCTACAAACCTAGTGACTGTAATTATTGGGCAGCCAAGGGCCAAAGAGTTTGGGAATTTGTACAATTATTGGTTAATTCACTTGTGTTATAACTCCTGGGCACATGGGGAATTCATACAATCCCATAGAATCCCTACTGTGCAGAAGGAGGCCATTCGGCTCACCTCGTCTGCACCAACCCTTGGGAAGAGCAACCTACCTCGGTCCAATCCCCTGCCCTGTCCCCGTAACCCAGTAACACCTTTGGACACTAAGGGCAATTTAACATGGCCAATCCACCTAACCTACACATCCTTGGACCGTGGGAGGAAACCGGAGAACCCGGAGGAAACCCACGCACACACGGGGAGGATGTGCACAGACAGTGACCCGGAGCCGGGATCGAACTTAGGTCCTCGGCACCATGAGGCAGCAGTGCTAACCAGTGCAATTGACCTCGCACTTCTTGCCCAGGGTAGTGTAACATAATTTGGGGGCTCGTCCGTGATCTTTGGAACGGTAAACGGCAAAGTTTTGGTTAAAGTGTAAATTAAAAGAGAGAGTTTGTCGTGGTGTAGCAGAATGGCTCGGAAACTGCAAGAGTTTTCTTCAGGTGGATGACTTATCTCTGGTTTCTTTAAAAGAGCTTTGAAAAGGCAAGCTAGTTGAATTGGTGGCATCAGGGATATTTTCTGGTGGGGACGTTGAGCTGGGGAGAGTTCGTCTGCAGGTGGAGCATGAAAAAGGAATAGAAATGGAGCTGAGGCAAACAGAGAAAGAAATGGAGATGGATATGAGGACGTTGCAATTAGAGAAAGGCCTTCAGCTTAAGGCAACTAGAAATGCGCATGAAGCTGCCAAAAAGCAGAGGGGAGCTTAATCCTAGAATGGGACCCAGTGGCGATATGTTTAAATTTAGACAGGTTCTCCCAAACCTCGACCAGAAAGAGGTAGAAACCTTTCTTAGGGCTTTTGAGAAAATAGCAACCCAAATGGAGTTGGCAAGAAAGTGGACATTACCCATGCCTGACGAGGTGGACACAGGAAGAAAGAAGTGGACATTACCCATGCCTGACGAGGTGGACACAGGAAGAAAGAAGTGGACATTACCCATGCCTGACGAGGTGGACACAGGAAGAAAGAAGTGGACATTACCCATGCCTGACGAGGTGGACACAGGAAGTTTATGCTTCCCTGCCCGAGGGGGAGTCTAAGAATTCTGACGAGGTAAGAAAGGCTACTCTGGGTCGATATGAATGGGTTCCCGAAGCATGTTGGCAAAGGTTTGTGAATTTAAAGAGCAGCTGGGGCAGTTGCAGAATTTGAAATGTTTAGGCAGAACAATTTTGATAGGTGGGTACGAGCATTAGGAGTTGCAACTACCAATGAGACTCTGAGAGAGGACATTGCCTTAGATGAATTTAAGAATTCCCTACTTCCTATAAGACCCCATGTTGAAGGCCAGAGGGTGAAGGCTGCTGGGAAAGCAGCAATTATGGATGACTATAATGAGCTGACCCGTAAATTTAAGCTGTGGCAATGGTGTTCCGAGCCCATCCACCCCGACCCCACAGCCCACCTCCTGGCCACCCGCTCGCTACTCCCCCGGCTCTGGCAGAGGCCCCCGGCCAGCGGCACAATTGTCAGCAAACTATGGTGATGTTGGACACTTTCCGTAACCTCCCTCTCTCCCCCTCAGCAGCCACCGCACCGGTTTCACGATTTCTAAAAGCACAAGTGAACCGCGCCCATCCCTGGCGGAGAATTGCAGAGTCCCCAGAGAATACTGGGTCGGCCCACGATGCAAACTGTGTACTAGATGTGCAGAGTGAAATGCATGAGACAGTTTACGAGATGACGGTGAATCGCGATCTGGCGTCAAATCGGCAGCTACCGCGATTTTGGTGTCAGAAGTTATTCTCTGCCCAATTGCATTTCCAGATTTCTGCGTTGGCTAATGGAGAATCCCCCCCCCCCCCCCCCCCACGTGTTTGTCTGTCTTGTGTGTGTCTGTGTGTAGGGGGTGGGGCACATTACAGTGGGTAGTAGGTATTCGTTTGTTGTTATCCAGTTGTATTTACTGCATATCTCAGGATAATCCTGGTTATAAACAATAATCGTGTTTACATTTACAGACCTGGTGACCGTGATTATTGGGCAGCCAAGGACCAAAGAGTTTAGGTATTTTTATCAGAATTATTGGTTAATTCATTTGTGTCGTGACTGCGGGGCCCTGGGGCTGGGATTGACCGTGCGCCAGCCCAGGGTGATTGTGTCGTGACTGCGGGGCCCTGGGGCTGGGATTGACCGTGCGCTAGCCCAGGGTGATTGTGTCGTGACTGCGGGGCCCTGGGGCTGGGATTTACCGTGCGCCAGCCCAGGGTGATTGTGTTGTGACTGCGGGGCCCTGGGGCTGGGATTGACCGTGCGCTAGCCCAGGGTGATTGTGTCGTGACTGCGGGGCCCTGGGGCTGGGATTGACCGTGCACTAGCCCAGGGTGATTGTGTCGTGACTGCGGGGCCCTGGGGCTGGGATTGACCGTGCGCTAGCCCAGGGTGATTGTGTCGTGACTGCGGGGCCCTGGGGCTGGGATTGACCGTGCGCTAACCCAGGGTGATTGTGCCGTGACTGCGGGGCCCTGGGGCTGGGATTGACCGTGCGCTAGCCCAGGGTGATTGTGTTGTGACTGCGGGGCCCTGGGGCTGGGATTTACCGTGCGCTAGCCCAGGGTGATTGTGTCGTGACTGCGGGGCCCTGGGGCTGGGATTGACCGTGCGCTAGCCCAGGGTGATTGTGTCGTGACTGCGGGGCCCTGGGGCTGGGATTTACCGTGCGCTAGCCCAGGGTGATTGTGTTGTGACTGCGGGGCCCTGGGGCTGGGATTGACCGTGCGCTAGCCCAGGGTGATTGTGTCGTGACTGCGGAGCCCTGGGGCTGGGATTTACCGTGCGCTAGCCCAGGGTGATTGTGTTGTGACTGCGGGGCCCTGGGGCTGGGATTTACCGTGCGCTAGCCCAGGGTGATTATGTCGTGACTGCGGGGCCCTGGGGCTGGGATTGACCGTGCGCTAGCCCAGGGTGATTTTGTCGTGACTGCGGGGCCCTGGGGCTGGGATTGACCGTGCGCTAGCCCAGGGTGATTATGTAGTGACTGCGGGGCCCTGGGGCTGGGATTTACCGTGCGCTAGCCCAGGGTGATTGTGCCGTGACTGCGGGGCCCTGGGGCTGGGATTTACCGTGCGCTAGCCCAGGGTGATTGTGTCGTGACTGCGGGTCCCTGGGGCTGGGATTTACCGTGCGCTAGCCCAGGGTGATTGTGTCGTGACTGCGGGGCCCTGGGGCTGGGATTCACCGTGCGCTAGCCCAGGGTGATTGTGTCGTGACTGCAGGGCCCTGGGGCTGGGATTTACCGTGCGCTAGCCCAGGGTGATTGTGTCGTGACTGCGGGGCCCTGGGGCTGGGATTGACCGTGCGCTAGCCCAGGGTGATTGTGTCGTGACTGCGGGTCCCTGGGGCTGGGATTTACCGTGCGCTAGCCCAGGGTGATTGTGTCGTGACTGCGGGGCCCTGGGGCTGGGATTTACCGTGCGCTAGCCCAGGGTGATTATGTCGTGACTGCAGGGCCCTGGGGCTGGGATTGACCGTGCGCTAGCCCAGGGTGATTGTGTCGTGACTGCAGGGCCCTGGGGCTGGGATTTACCGTGCACTCGCCCAGGGTGATTGTGCCGTGACTGCAGGGCCCTGGGGCTGGGATTGACCGTGCGCTAGCCCAGGGTGATTGTGTCGTGACTGCGGGGCCCTGGGGCTGGGATTGACCGTGCGCTAGCCCAGGGTGATTGTGTCGTGACTGCGGGGCCCTGGGGCTGGGATTGACCGTGCGCTAGCCCAGGGTGATTGTGTCGTGACTGCGGGTCCCTGGGGCTGGGATTGACCGTGCACTCGCCCAGGGTGTGGGAAACAAATCAGAATGTCGGGGGGCATTTGACAATCTGAAAACTGTGTTAACCACCGCACCAGTTTTGCCAATTTGGCCAAGCAATTTAAGGTGGCAATTGACGTTGGTGCTGGACTGTTGCAGGAAGGCGATGAAACATCGGAGCAGGAGGAGGCCATTCAGACCTTCAAGCCCTTCCCAGTTCCGTCTTTCATCATGATCATGGCTGATCATCCAACACAATCGCCTAATCCTGCTTTCCTCCATATCCATTGATCCCTTACCCTGATGCGACATCTAACGGCTTCTTGAACACATGCAATGTTTTGGCCTCAACTACTTCCTGTGGTAACGAATTCCACAGGCCGACCACTCTCTGGGTGAAAGGCCTTTTGGTCATTTGTCTCATAAACTAAATATTCATAAAAAGAAATATTTGACCATTGAGAAGGAGACAGTTTGGTTTTAGCGTCACATTTATGTTGCTGACAATTCATCGGAGACAATTATATATTCAGAATATAATGCATTAAAGTTTTTGGAAAAGTTTAAGGATTGAAGTGTAAGACTGTTTAGATGGAGTTTATTGCTCCAATCATTTAGCTTAAAAATTATACGTTTAGCAGGAAGAGAAAACGTGATTGCAGATGCTTTATCATGACTTTGCAATGTGACAAGACTGGGATGTTCCAAGGGGGAAAAGAAAGGCTGAAATGGACTATTCTCATGTTTAAATTTGCATGTTTAAATATAATATGACATGTATTTTATAGAGCATTAGTTGTGTTCAGTAATGAGAAATGTTTAGAGTTAAAAAGCTTTGGTAAATGAAGCCATTTGTTTATATTGCTGGTTCATTTCTTTTAAGGAGGGAGGTGTGATGAATGTAGGAGTCTCAAATATGGTGCAGTAAGGGTTAAACACCTGGGTTAGAGTGTGTGTGACTGCTGCAGTAGTGTTTTTTAAATTCTTGGTTTGAAAGACAGCTAGAGCCTGAGGTGCAATTAAAGCATCGTAAAAGTTTAGGCGAATGGACTTTTATTTACAGTAAGAGGGTTACCTGCAGTGTAGTTATTAGAGACATTGGGTTCAGCTTAGCAAGATGATGCAGTTAATAGGAGGAGCCAGGGGCTGATGCAGTCAGGTGTTGAGGTTTTCAGAGTTTTTGTTTTTGGCTGGAAGGGAAGCTGAGAAGGTTTCTGAAGAAATACAGCCAGAGATTCTGCATTATTCTGACAGGGAGTCAGGTCTCTTTCTTTAAAGCAGTCTTGAAAGATCACTCTTTCTCAGAGTGGAGTATTCAAGACATCGCTGTACAGCAAGTATTGCTGAGTGCTAACTGTATTTAAAAGTGGATTGAGATCTGAGATGGTTTTGTTGTTTGAGTGGGAGTAAAGATAGCAGTTAAGGGTTATTGTGTCACGGTATTGATTAGCATTGTTTAAGGGCTAATTGTAAACTACTTTCTGGTGTGATGTTAAATGTTTTAATTCTGTGTTAGTAACAATTTGTTTTGATTTACCCTATCCCTATTTTGCGTGAAATCACTCCTGGAGCGAGGTAGCCTTTCCTCAGTCTGACAAAATTAAAATAAAACATTGGGGTTTCTGTCCAGGACCCCCGTCACTGTTGGGGTCAGGTCGGGGATTGTAATAAAATCACTCTGGATTTCCTGCAGGAATGCTGGATTAAACTTTGATCTAGAAGGTGGCAGGACAAGAAGGTTATTAAAAAAGCAAACAACACCCATGACTACAGATTTCTAGCATACACAGTATTTAGTTTTTCTTACAGGACCCATCGTTTTGTTAATATGGGCGCAGAGGGCGTGGACACAGAGGGCCTGAGGGTGATATTTCAGAGGATTGCAGCAGACTCGATGGGCCAAATGGCCTCCTTCTGCACTGTGGGAATTCTATGGTTCTATAGTTAGAGTACACAATTCTCAATGACTGTTGATCGCAGCTCATAAGGTACAGGAGCAGAATTATGCCATTCGGCCCATCGAGTCTGCTCCACCATTCTATCATTCTATTCTACCCACAATGCTACAGACCAAGAGCTGGATTACTCAGCCAGAGCATCTCCTCCCTGGAACACATGGCCCAGGAGCGGGAGTCGGCAATTTAGCCTCCCGAGCCGAACACCCTCAATGTGATCCAGCTGGAGGACTGTCAGATTCTGGGCTCCAGGGAGAGAGGTTTAGGACGTCAAGGCCTTTGAGAGGGTGTTGAGGTGATTTCCCAGAATGAGGATGAGGAAGTTCAGTCCATGCGGAGGGACTGGAGAAACGAGGATTAATCTCCTCCGAGCGGGGAAGGTGAAGGAGATATTAATCAAGGTGTTCGAAATCACAAAGCCCCTGATACGAGCAAATACTTTAACAGGATCGACAGCCAGGGGGACACAGATTTAAGGGGATTTCCACGAGAACTAGCATGAACATCAGAAACACGTTTAGAGAGGGAGTAGTTGTGATCTGGGATTCCCGAGCTGAAAGACCAATGGAAGCAAAGTCACCAAGGGGCTGGTTTATCCGCAGCCCCGGGCCGAAATCGCGTTTGCCACGGGGGAGGTGAATAACTTTCACGGTGAAATTGGGCCCGGCTCCGGTCCTCCAGGACCCGAGAATCGGCGTGTTCACGGAGTACTCCGCGTGGCAGGGGGGCGGCATTGCCACAGGCCGGCCCAGCGATCCTCCCATCCCGACCGGCCGAGTTCCCGATGGCGTGGTTCTAACCACCTATTGCCGTTTGGGAAGCTCGCGTGGCGGCTGCGGACTCAGTCTGGTGGGGGGCGGGATCGGGCACGGGGGGGGAGGGGTGCAGCTGGGGTACAGATCGGACAGGTCGGATCTTCAGGCGCGTGGCCGATCGGCAGGGCCTACTACATTTCCGGCTGCCTCCGCGGTCCGTGTCCGCCATGGCGCTCGGTGTGGCTGCTGGAGGCCGCCGCCAGGCGCTAGTCCAACCCGGACGTGCGGGGGCCGTATCCGCAGCTAAAGCTGCGGGAATCACTCCGGGTCCCTGCTCGCCCCCGGAAGGTGAGTGAATTGGTTTATCTTTTTTTGAGGAAACTCGGGAGTGAAACGCCAATGTTTTTACGCTGGCGCCGGGGAGAATACAGTCCAATATGTTGCACAAGAAAATCATGATGTGGAGATGCCGGCGTTGGACTGGGGTGAGCACAGTACGAAGTCTTACAACACCAGGTTAAAGTCCAACAGGTTTGTTTCGATGTCACTAGCTTTCGGAGCGCTGCTCCTTCCTCAGGTGAATGAAGAGGTCTGTTCCAGAAACACATATATAGACAAATTCAAAGATGCCAGACAATGCTAGGAATGCGAGCATTAGCAGGTGATTAAATCTTTACAGATCCAGAGATGGGGTAACCCCAGGTTAAAGAGGTGTGAATTGTCTCAAGCCAGGACAGTTGGTAGGATTTCGCAGGCCAGATGGTGGGGGATGAATGTAATAACAAAGAACAAACAAAGAACAAAGAAATGTACAGCACAGGAACAGGCCCTTCGGCCCTCCAAGCCCGTGCCGACCATACTGCCCGACTAAACTACAATCTTCTACACTTCCTGGGTCCGTATCCTTCTATTCCCATCCTATTCATATATTTGTCAAGATGCCCCTTAAATGTCCCTATCGTCCCTGCTTCCACTACCTCCTCCGGTAGTGAGTTCCAGGCACCCACTACCCTCTGCGTAAAAAACTTGCCTCGTACATCTACTCTAAACCTTGCCCCTCTCACCTTAAACCTATGCCCCCTAGTAATTGACCCCTCTACCCTGGGGAAAAGCCTCTGACTATCCACTCTGTCTATGCCCTTCATAATTTTGTATACCTCTATCAGGTCGCCCCTCAACAATGCGACATGAATCCCAGGTCCCGGTTGAGGCCGCACTCATGTGTGCAGAACTTGGCTATAAGTTTCTGCTCGGCGATTCTGCGTTGTCGCGGGTCCTGAAGGCCGCCCGGAGATCAGAGGCTGAATGCCCTTGACTGCTGAAGTGTTCCCCGACTGGAAGGGAACATTCCTGCCTGGTGATTGTTGCGCGATGTCCGTTCATTCGTTGTCGCAGCGTCTGCATGGTCTCGCCAATGTACCACGCTTCGGGACATACCTGCCTGCAGCGTATGAGGTAGACAACGTTGGCCGAGTCGCACGAGTATGTACCGCGTACCTGGTGGGTGGTGTTCTCACGTGTAATAGTGGTATCCAAGAAAATCAGATCAACGTGAGCCGGGCTCAACCATTCAATCAGGAATAATGAGGAGAGTGAAGAACGTGTAGTATTCTGTCAGGTCGAAGCTCATTGCTCTGGTGCCTCGGGGGTTCAAACGCCAGGCCAGGCAGGAAGGGGTTAACTCCGCTGTTCCCCCTCAGAGACTGACACAATTTGCTGCTGTGAGCAGTTGTGCCAATCAGGTCCAAATTAATCTGTGATTTATTACACACCCCAAACTTCTCCAACTTTAAAACAAAACGCACCAACACTGATTTTACATTGTCCTATCTTATCACCAGCTCTCAAACCAATCACAGAGCATTCAATAAACCTCCTATCAGATCAGGTGCAAATCCAACAGGCAGTAAACTGGAGGTTACTCCCACGCGATTGCCGTAGTAATTATTCCCTGACCTCGCACTACAGTCTGAGTAAAAATAGCCTCCCACACCTCACCTGCTCACCTGCTCAGGGCCAACAAATTAGAACATGTCCTTGAGACACAGAATCGCTCCACTCCCTCCAACTTTTATACAACACGGGTTAGAGAGGGTGGTGTCATCAAACACTCCCAGGACAGGTACAGCACGGGGTTAGATACAGAGTAAAAGTCCCTCTACACTGTCCCAATCAAACACTCCCAGGACAGGTACAGCACGGGGTTAGATACAGAGTAAAGCTTAGTCTACACTGTCCCCATCAAACACTCCCAGGACAGGTACAGCACGGGATTAGATACAGAGTAAAGCTCCCTCCATACTGTCCCCATCAAACACTCCCAGGACAGGTACAGCACGGGGTTAGATACAGAGTAAAGCTCCCTCTACACTGTCCCCATCAAACTCTCCCAGGACAGGTACAGCACGGGGTTAGATACAGAGCAAAGCTCCCTCTACACTGTCCCCATCAAACACTCCCAGGATAAGTACAGCACGGGGTTAGATACAGAGTAAAGCTCCCTCTACACTGTCCCCATCAAACACTCCCAGGACAGGTACAGCACGGGGTTAGATACAGAGTAAAGCTCTCTCTACACTGTCCCCATCAAACACTCCCAGGACAGGTGCAGCACGGGGTTAGATAGAGTAAAGCTCCCTCTACACTGTCCCCATCAAACACTCCCAGGACAGGTGCAGCACGGGGTTAGATACAGAGTAAAGCTCCCTCTACACTGTCCCCATCAAACACTCCCAGGACAGGTGCAGCACGGGGTTAGATACAGAGTAAAGCTCCCTCTACACTGTCCCCATCAAACACTCCCAGGACAGGTACAGCACGGGGTTAGATACAGAGTAAAGCTCCCTCTACACTGTCCCCATCAAACACTCCCAGGACAGGTGCAGCACGGGGTTAGATACAGAGTAAAGCTCCCTCTACACTGTCCCCATCAAACACTCCCAGGACAGGTGCAGCACGGGGTTAGATACAGAGTAAAGCTCCCTCTACCCTGTCCCCCTGTTTTCGCTGAATGAAAGATGAAGAGGAAATGACAGACAGACGTCGCTCTGCACTATAGCGCAGATACAATGGGATAAATATTGCTGCCACGTTCTGTGGAACCATCCGTTGCAAACATTAATGAATACTCACGCCACCAAATCCTCGGAATCGAGCAAGGACGTTTTTATTGATGAAACAAGCCTGGGCTGGGTCTGCAAGTGCCTGATCCAAGACACTGTTGATGAAGTAGATTCCAGGCTCTATGGTCAGAACCATCCCCTGTATCAGGTTGCGGGTCGTGCGAAGGCTGCGGAGACCTGGCTCATCAATACGCTCCACACCCTGGAATACAGCAATGAACAGTCACCAACTCAGGACACGCAAAGCAGGAGGACACTGCTCCAGTCGGTTATAACCCCCCACTGCCCCTTACACCCCCCACTGCCCCTTACACCCCCCACTGCCCCTTACACCCCCCCCACTGCCCCTTACACCCCCCCCACTGCCCCTTACACCCCCCACTGCCCCTTACACCCCCCACTGCCCCTTACACCCCCCCCCCACTGCCCCTTACACCCCCCACTGCCCCTTACACCCCCCACTGCCCCTTACACCCCCCCCACTGCCCCTTACACCCCCCACTGCCCCTTACACCCCCCACTGCCCCTTACACCCCCCCCACTGCCCCTTACACCCCCCCCACTGCCCCTTACACACACCCTGCCCCTTACACCCCCCACTGCCCCTTACACCCCCCCCACTGCCCCTTACACCCCCCACTGCCCCTTACACCCCCCCCACTGCCCCTTACACCCCCCACTGCCCCTTACACCCCCCACTGCCCCTGACACCCCCCACTGCCCCTGACACCCCCCACTGCCCCTTACACACACCCTGCCCCTTACACCCCCCACTGCCCCTTACACCCCCCCACTGCCCCTTACACCCCCCACTGCCCCTTACACCCCCCCACTGCCCCTTACAGCCCCCTCTGCCCCTTACACCCCCCCCCCACTGCCCCTTACACCCCCCCCCACTGCCCCTTTCACCCCCCCCACTGCCCCTTACACCCCCCCACTGCCCCTTACACCCCCACTGCCCCTTACACCCCCCACTGCCCCTTACACCCCCCCCCACTGCGCCTTACACCCCCCCACTGCCCTTACACCCCCACTGCCCCTTACCCCCCCCCCACTGCCCCTTACTCCCCCCACTGCCCCTTACTCCCCCCACTGCCCCTTACACCCCCCACTGCCTTACACCCCCCCATTGCCCCTTACACCCCCCCCCACTGCCCCTTACACACCCCACTGCCCCTTACCCCCCCACTGCCCCTTACTCCCCCCACTGCCCCTTACAACCCCCACTGCCCCTTACAACCCCCACTGCCCCTTACACCCCCCACTGCCCCTTACACCCCCCACTGCCCCTTACACCCCCCCACTGCCCCTTACACCCCCCACTGCCCCTTACATACCCCCCACTGCCCCTTACATACTCCCCACTGCCCCTTACCCCCCCACTGCCCCTTACTCCCCCCACTGCCCCTTACTCCCCCCACTGCCCCTTACCCCCCCCACTGCCCCTTACTCCCCCCACTGCCCCTTACACCCCCCCCATTGCCCCTTACACTCCCCCACTGCCCCTTACACACCCCACTGCCCCTTACCCCCCCACTGCCTCTTACACCCCCCCACTGCCCCTTACACTCCCCACTGCCCCTTACACCCCCCCACTGCCCCTTACACCCCCCCCCACTGCCCCTTACACCCCCCCCACTTCGCCTTACACCCCACTGCCCCTTACACCCCCCCCCACTGCCCCTTACACCCCCCCCCACTGCCCCTTACACCCCCCCCACTGCCCCTTACACCCCCCCACTGCCCCTTACACCCCCCCACTGCCCCTTACACCCCCCCACTGCCCCTTACATCCCCCGCTGCCCCTTCCACCCCCCCCCCCCACTGCGCCTTACACCCCCCACTGCCCCTTACCCCCCCCCCCCCCGCTGCCCCTGCCACCCCCCCCACTGCCCCTTACCCTCCCACTGCCCCTGCCACCCCCCCCACTGCCCCTTACCCCCCCCCCCCACTGCCCCTGCCACCCCCCCCACTGCCCCTTACCCCCCCCACTGCCCCTTATACCCCCCACTGCCCCTTACACCCCCCCACTGCCCCTTACACCCCCCCACTGCCCCTTACAAACCCCCACTGTCCCTTAAACCCCCCCACTGCCCCTTACCCCCCCACTGCCCCTTACCCCCCCACTGCCCCTTACACCCCCCCCACTGCCCCTTACACCCCCCCCACTGCCCCTTACACCCCCCCCACTGCCCCTTACACCCCCCCCACTGCCCCTTACCCCCCACTGCCCCTTACACCCCCCCACTGCCCCTTACACCCCCCACTGCCCCTTACACCCCCCCACTGCCCCTTACACCCCCCCACTGCCCCTACACCCCCCCCACTGCCCCTTACACCCCACCCACTGCCCCTTACACCCCCCCACTGCCCCTTACACCCCCCACTGCCCCTTACGCCCCCCCCACTGCCCCTTACGCCCCCCCCACTGCCCCTTACAACCCCCCACTGCCCCTTACACCCCCCACTGCATCTTACACCCCCCCACTGCCCCTTACACCCCCCCTGCCCCTTACACCCCCCACTGCCCCTTACACCCCCCTGCCCCTTACAACCCCCCACTGCCCCTTACACCCCCCCCCCACTGCCCCTTACACCCCCCACTGCCACTTACACCCCCCCACTGCCCCTTACTACCCCCCTGCCCCTTACACCCCCCCACTGCCCCTTACACCCACCCTCTGCCCCTTACACCCCCCCACTGCCCCTTACACCCCCCACTGCCCCTTAAACCCCCCCACTGCCCCTTACACCCCCCCTGCCCCTTACACCCCCTGCCCCTTACACCCCCCACACTGCCCCTTACCCCCCCCACTGCCCCTTACACCCCCCTGCCCCTTACCCCCCCCCACTGCCCCTTACACCCCCCCACTGCCCCTTACACCCCCCCACTGCCCCTTACACCCCCCCTGCCCCTTACACCCCCCCACTGCCCCTTACCCCCCCCACTGCCCTTACACCCCCCCTGCCCCTTACACCCCCCTGCCCCTTACACCCCCCTGCCCCTTACACCCCCCCACTGCGCCTTACATTCCCACTGCCCCTTACACCCCCCCCCACTGCCCCTTACACCCCCCACTGCCCCTTACACACCCCACTGCCCCTTACACCTCCCCCACTGCCCCTTACACACCCCACTGCCCCTTACACCCCCCCACTGCCCCTTACACCCCCCACTGCCCCTTACACCCCCCTACTGCCCCTTACACCCCCCACTGCCCCTTACACCCCCCCACTGCCCCTTACACCCCCCCACTGCCCCTTACACCCCCCCACTGCCCCTTACACCCCCCCACTGCCCCTTACACCCCCCACTACCCCGTATACCCCCCACTGCCCTGTTACACCCCCACTGCCCCTTACACCCCCCCACTGCCCCTTACACCCCCCCACTGCCCCTTACACCCCCCCACTGCCCCTTACACCCCCCCACTGCCCCTTACACCCCCACTGCCCCTTACACCCCCTTACACGCCCCCCTCCCCGCACCATCCCCTTACACCTTCCTGCCGCCCTGTTACATCTCCGATGATGCGGTAACACCCACAACTGCCCCGTAAACGCCGCTGCTCCGTTACACCCCCGGCCGCCCCATTACACCTTCATTTCCCCATTACACTCCCCCTTACCTCATTACACTCCCCAGTGCCTCATTACACTCCCCGAGCGAAATTCTCCAGAAACGGCGCGATGTCCGCCGACTGGCGCCAAAACGGCGCAACTCAGTCGGGCATCGCGCCGCCCCAAAGGTGCGGAATGCTCCGCATCTTTGGGGGCCGAGCCCCAACATTGAGGGGCTAGGTCGGCGCCGGGCGAATTTCCGCCCCGCCAGCTGGCGGAAACGGCCTTTGGTGCCCCGCCAGCTGGCGCGGAAATGACATCTCCGGGCGGCGCATGCGCGGGAGCGTCAGCGGCCGCTGACAGTTTCCCGCGCATGCGCAGTGGAGGGAGTCTCTTCTGCCTCCTCCATGGTGGAGACCGTGGGGAGGCGGAAGGGAAAGAGTGCTCCCACGGCACAGGCCCGCCCGCGGATCGGTGGGCCCCAATCGCGGGCCAGGCCACCGTGGAGACACCCCCCGGGGCCAGATCGCCCTGCGCCCCCCCCAGGACCCCGGAGCCCGCCCGCGCCGCCTTGTCCCGCCGGTAAGGTAGGTGATTTAATTTATGCCGGCGGGACAGGCATTTTAGCGGTGGGACTTCGGCCCATCCGGGCCGGAGAATCGAGCGGGGGGGCCGCCAACCGGCGCGGCCCGATTCCCACCCCCGCCGAATCTCTGGTGCCGGAGACATCGGCAACCGGCGGGGGCGGGATTCACGCCAGCCCCCAGCGATTCTCCGACCCGGCGGGGGGTTGGAGAATCTCACCCCCCCCATTACCCAGTTATACTCTCCATTTCCACATTACTCTTCCTGTCGCCCCATTACACCCCGCCATTGCCCTGTTACATCCCCCACCGCTCCGTTACTATCCCTGCCATCCAGTTACACTCCCCGCTGCTGGTTTACAACCCCCATTACACCTCTTTCCGCCTGGTTACACCCCCCAATCACCCTGTTACACTCCCCATCTCCCTGTTACACTCCCCATCTCCCTGTTACACTCCCCATCTCCCTGTTACACTCCCCATCGTCCTGTTACACTCCCCGTCAGCCCGTTACATCCCCACTGCCCTATTATAACCTCCCCATTTTGTTACAACCTCACCGCCCCGTTACATCACCTGCCGCCCTGTTACATGCCCCATCGCCCCATTACACTCCCCACCGCACTGTTACACACCCACTGTCCTGTTACAGTCCACCGTTGTCCCATTAAACATTCACCATCGCCAAATTACACTCCTGTCACCCCATTATCCTCTGCTGCCCGTTACACCCCTACTGCCCCATTACAGTGCACTGTCACCCCGTCACACTCTCTGTCGCCCCGTCACACTCTGTCGCCTCGTTACACTCCTCGTCGCTCCGTTACACTCCCCGCCGCCCTGTTACATTCCCCCATTGCCCTGTTACACCCCCTGCCGCCCTGTTACACCCCGTGCTGCCCTGTTACACCCCCTGCCGCCCTGTTACACTCCCCGCTGCCCTGTTACACTCCCCGCCGCCCTGTTACGCTCCCCGCCGCCCTGTTACGCCCCCTGCCGCCCTGTTACACCCCCTGCCACCCTGTTACACCCCCTGCCACCCTGTTACACTCCCCGCTGCCCTGTTACACCCCCTGCCACCCTGTTACACCCCCTGCCACCCTGTTACACCCCCTGCCACCATGTTACACTCCCCGCTGCCCTGTTACACTCCCCGCTGCCCTGTTACACCCCCTGCCACCCTGTTACACCCCCTGCCACCATGTTACACTCCCCGCTGCCCTGTTACACCCCCTGCCACCCTGTTACACTCCCCGCTGCCCTGTTACACTCCCCGCTGCCCTGTTACACTCCCCGCTGCCCTGTTACACCCCCTGCCACCCTGTTACACCCCCTGCCACCCTGTTACACCCCCTGCCACCCTGTTACATTCCCCCACTGCCTAATTAAAGTCCACCGTTGCCCCGTTGCACACAGCCCGCTGCCCAATTGCAGTTTGACGGTGACGGTGACGGTGAGTGCTAATCCAGCCCTTAATGGATTGCTGTAAAAACTAAGCTTACGGTTGAAGATTTACAGAATGTACAAATACATTTATCCCAGTGAAGCAACGCGAGTCACACTGGACAATCGCCCAAAACTGAAGCTGCCAAATGAATCTTATGTATATAATTTACAAATCTGGCAATTAATCCGCTGGAACTAAACATTAAAAATGAATTCCAAAGCTGTTGATTATCAGCGATTTATGAATTACTGATACCCTGATCGCTCCATTCACGTGGGATCACGGAGACTGCACGTGATTTACTGGGAGGAGATAGAGGAAGAGAGCGAGAGAGAAGAAAGGAGAAGAGGGAGAAAGGGGAGAGCGGGAAGGAGGAGAGAGGGAAGGAGGAGAGAGAGATGAGAGAGGGAGAGAAAGGGAGGGAAGGAGAGGGAAGGAGAGGGAGAGAAAGGGAGGGAGAGAGTGGGGCAGCACGGTGATGCAGTGGTTAGCACTGCTGCCTCACAGCGCCGAGGTCCCAGGTTCGATCCCGGCTCTGGGTCACTGTCCGTGTGGAGTTTGCACATTCTCCCCGTGTCTGCGGGGTTTCGCCCCCACAACCCAAAGATGTGTAGGGTAGGTGGATTGGCCGCGCTAAATTGCCCCTTAATTGGAAAAAATGAATTCGGTACTCTAAATGTTTTTAAAAAGGGAGGGAGAGAGGATGAAAGAGAGGGAGGGAAGGAAGAGAGGGTGCAGGAGTGGGGGAGGAGAGTGAGAAAGAAGATTGCATGGGGACTATCAGCCTGGGATCTTTCTCTGCCTGAATAGCACCTGATTGCGGCTGAGGTGTGATGCACACTATAGACAAATAGTTTGTCAGCTCTGGCCGTTCTGGTTCACACTCTGGTTGAACACCCAGCAGAAGGGAACCAGTTTTCCAGGCAGGGTCAACACCTACCTGAGGGGAATGCAAAGGGAGTGAGATCGGTTTAGCTGCAAGCTGAGCCTATGGCAGACAAAGAGTTAAAGCTGGACTCGATCCTCATTGCGTGTGATTGAAGGGAATGGAGTAGCACTGACCTCTGGGAATCCGCCAACATCATGGACGTCACATCCAAGCAGATGACCCAGACCATGGGGCATGAATATTGCTCCTAAATAGACTTTCATCATGTCCGCCACATTGCCTTGTAGAATGCCAATCCTTGTCAACTCTTCCAGCTGCACTCTCTCAGCGAGGCGATGCATGTCTGGCCAGCTGACCCCTTGTTAAAACACAAACAGGGAGACACGTCAGGAATTCAAACAAAAATGCACAAAATAAATCTATTGCTGAGGCTGCAAAGTGACAAAACCTTTACAGACCCGGTTCTCCCCTCACACCCCACCCCCTCCATTCCACTCCCCCCACCCCCTCCATTCCCCTCCCCTCACCCCCTCCATTCCACTCCCCTCACACCCTCCATTCCACTCCCCCCACCCCCTCCATTCCACTCCCCCCACCCCCTCCATTCCACTCCCCTCACCCCCTCCATTCCACTCCCCTCACCCCACCCCCTCCATTCCACTCCCCTCACCCCCTCCATTCCACTCCCCCCACCCCCTCCATTCCACTCCCCCCACCCCCTCCATTCCACTCCCCTCACCCCCTCCATTCCACTCCCCCCACCCCCTCCATTCCACTCCCCCCACCCCCTCCATTCCACTCCCCCCACCCCCTCCATTCCACTCCCCCCACCCCCTCCATTCCACTCCCCCCACCCCCTCCATTCCACTCCCCCCACCCCCTCCATTCCACTCCCCCCACCCCCTCCATTCCACTCCCCCCACCCCCTCCATTCCACTCCCCTCACCCCCTCCATTCCACTCCCCTCACCCCCTCCATTCCACTCCCCTCACCCCCTCCATTCCACTCCCCTCACCCCACCCCCTCCATTCCACTCCCCTCACCCCCTCCATTCCACTCCCCCCACCCCCTCCATTCCACTCCCCTCACCCCCTCCATTCCACTCCCCTCACCCCCTCCATTCCACTCCCCTCACCCCACCCCCTCCATTCCACTCCCCTCACCCCCTCCATTCCACTCCCCTCACCCCCTCCATTCCACTCCCCTCACCCCCTCCATTCCACTCCCCTCACCCCCTCCATTCCACTCCCCCCACCCCCTCCATTCCACTCCCCTCACCCCCTCCATTCCACTCCCCTCACACCCCACCCCCTCCATTCCACTCCCCTCACCCCCTCCATTCCACTCCCCTCACGCCCTCCATTCCTCTCCCCTCTCCCCCTCCAATTCCCCTCTCCCCCTCCAATTCCCCTCTCCCCCTCCAATTCCACTCTCTCACTCCTCCTACCCTCCAATTCTACTCCCCTCTCACCTTCCTGCTCTAACCCGAGTCTTACAGGGTCGGGATGATTAAAGACCCCATCGATCTTGCAGAATACGAGCTCCCCGAGGAAGGGGCGATGACCCCTGAACAATACTTGGCTTTGCATAAATGGTCGGCCAGTAAGGCAGCAACTGGAGGTGACCCAGTAGGGAGCTGCTGGAGCTGTATTGAGTGGCCCAGTAGGGAGCTGCTGGAGCTGTATTGAGGTGGCCCAGTAGGGAGCTGCTGGAGCTGTATTGCGGTGGCCCAGTAGGGAGCTGCTGGAGCTGTATTGAGGTGGCCCAGTAGGGAGCTGCTGGAGCTGTATTGAGGTGACCCAGTAGGGAGCTGCTGGAGCTGTATTGAGGTGGCCCAGTAGGGAGCTGCTGGAGCTGTATTGAGTGGCCCAGTAGGGAGCTGCTGGAGCTGTAATGAGGTGGCCCAGTAGGGAGCTGCTGGAGCTGTATTGAGGTGGCCCAGTAGGGAGCTGCTGGAGTTGTAATGAGGTGGCCCAGTAGGGAGCTGCTGGAGCTGTATTGAGGTGGCCCAGTAGGGAGCTGCTGGAGTTGTATTGCGGTGACCCAGTAGGGAGCTGCTGGAGCTGTATTGAGGTGGCCCAGCAGGGAGCTGCTGGAGCTGTATTGAGGTGACCCAGTAGGGAGCTGCTGGAGCTGTACTGAGGTGGCCCAGTAGGGAGCTGCTGGAGCTGTATTGAGGTGACCCAGTAGGGAGCTGCTGGAGCTGTATTGAGGTGACCCAGTAGGGAGCTGCTGGAGCTGTATTGAGGTGACCCAGTAGGGAGCTGCTGGAGCTGTATTGAGGTGGCCCAGTAGGGAGCTGCTGGAGCTGTATTGAGGTGACCCAGTAGGGAGCTGCTGGAGCTGTACTGAGGTGGCCCAGTAGGGAGCTGCTGGAGCTGTATTGAGGTGACCCAGTAGGGAGCTGCTGGAGTTGTATTGAGGTGGCCCAGTAGGGAGCTGCTGGAGTTGTAATGAGGTGACCCAGTAGGGAGCTGCTGGAGCTGTATTGAGGTGGCCCAGTAGGGAGCTGCTGGAGCTGTATTGAGGTGACCCAGTATGGAGCTGCTGGAGTTGTATTGCGGTGACCCAGTAGGGAGCTGCTGGAGCTGTATTGAGGTGACCCAGTGTGGAGCTGCTGGAGTTGTATTG
Source organism: Scyliorhinus torazame (assembly GCF_047496885.1). Taxonomy (NCBI): domain Eukaryota; kingdom Metazoa; phylum Chordata; class Chondrichthyes; order Carcharhiniformes; family Scyliorhinidae; genus Scyliorhinus; species Scyliorhinus torazame. The sequence goes on from NC_092716.1 coordinate 4,878,795, forward strand.
AGGTGGCCCAGTAGGGAGCTGCTGGAGCTGTATTGAGGTGACCCAGTAGGGAGCTGCTGGAGTTGTATTGAGGTGGCCCAGTAGGGAGCTGCTGGAGTTGTATTGAGGTGACCCAGTATGGAGCTGCTGGAGCTGTAATGAGGTGGCCCAGTAGGGAGCTGCTGGAGTTGTATTGAGGTGGCCCAGTAGGGAGCTGCTGGAGCTGTATTGAGTGGCCCAGTAGGGAGCTGCTGGAGCTGTATTGAGGTGGCCCAGTAGGGAGCTGCTGGAGTTGTATTGAGGTGGCCCAGTAGGGAGCTGCTGGAGCTGTATTGAGGTGGCCCAGTAGGGAGCTGCTGGAGCTGTATTGAGGTGACCCAGTAGGGAGCTGCTGGAGCTGTATTGAGTGGCCCAGTAGGGAGCTGCTGGAGCTGTAATGAGGAGGCCCAGTAGGGAGCTGCTGGAGCTGTATTGAGGTGGCCCAGTAGGGAGCTGCTGGAGTTGTATTGAGGTGGCCCAGTAGGGAGCTGCTGGAGCTGTATTGAGGTGGCCCAGTAGGGAGCTGCTGGAGCTGTATTGAGGTGGCCCAGTAGGGAGCTGCTGGAGCTGTATTGAGGTGGCCCAGTAGGGAGCTGCTGGAGTTGTAATGAGGTGACCCAGTAGGGAGCTGCTGGAGCTGTATTGAGGTGGCCCAGTAGGGAGCTGCTGGAGCTGCATTGAGGTGGCCCAGTAGGGAGCTGCTGGAGTTGTAATGAGGTGACCCAGTAGGGAGCTGCTGGAGCTGTATTGAGGTGGCCCAGTAGGGAGCTGCTGGAGTTGTATTGAGGTGGCCCAGTAGGGAGCTGCTGGAGCTGTATTGAGGTGGCCCAGTAGGGAGCTGCTGGAGCTGTATTGAGTGGCCCAGTAGGGAGCTGCTGGAGTTGTATTGAGGTGGCCCAGTAGGGAGCTGCTGGTGTTGTATTGAGGTGGCCCAGTAGGGAGCTGCTGGAGCTGTATGTAATAGTAATTATAAAATAAATAACTGTTGTTTGGACCGACTAGGTGTGGACTCTGTTACTAAACTGGCGACAAAATTTGCTTTCATTCTGCCACTTTTCGGATCTTTGGACGTGTTTGATGCGGAACGAGATGATTGGAATCTGTATGCACAGAAGATGCAGTAATAATAATTATTATTATTCTTGTCACAAGTAGGCTTATGCGAAGCTTGTGGGCGGGCAGTCGTTGAGGGGGGTGTGGGAACCAGAGCAGGAGGTCAGCAGGTGGGAGGGAGAACGAGAGGCTAAAGCCAGTCAGACTGAGATGAAGAGCAGGGGGGGAGGTGGTGCTGAACACAGTGGGACTGGTGGTCATGGTTTCAACATGAGAAGTATAATGGTGAGGCAGATGAACTTCGAGCTTGGATTAGTACTTGGAACTATGATGTTGTTGCCATTACAGAGACTTGGTTGAGGGAGGGACAGGATTGGCAGCTAAACGTTCCAGGATTTAGATGTTTCAGGCAGGTTAGAGGGGGATGTAAAAGGGGTGGGGAGTAGCATTATTGGTTAAGGAGAATATCACAGCTGTACTACGGGAAGACACCTCAGAGGGCAGTGAGGCGATATGGGTAGAGCTCAGAAACAGGAAGGGTGCAGTCACAATGTTGGGGGTTTACTACAGGCCTCCCAACAGCCAGCGGGAGATAGAGGAGCAGATAGGTAGACAGATTGTGGAAAGGAGTAAAAGCAACAGGGCTGTTGTGATGGGAGACTTTAACTTCCCCAATATTGACTGGGACTCACTGAGTGCTAGGGATGTGGATGGGGCAGAGTTTGTAAGGAGCATCCAGGGGGGTTTCTTGAAACAATATGTAAATAGCCCAACTCAGGAAGAGGTCGTACTGGACCTGATGTTGGGGAATGAGCCCGGCCAGGTGGTCGAAATTTCAGTAGGTGAGGAGTTCGGGAACAGTGACCATAATTCAGTAAGTTTTAAGGTACTGATGGATAAGGATAAGTGTAGTCCTCAGGTGAAGGTGCTAAATTGGGGGAAGGCTAATCACAACAATATTAGGCAGGAACTGAAGAATTTAGATTGGGGGTGGCGGGGGGAGCTGTTTGAGGGTGAATCAACATTTGATATGTGGGGGGCTTTCAAACATCAGTTGATTAGAATTCAGGACCGGCACGTTCCTGTAAGCATGAAGGATAAGTATGGCAAGTTTCGGGAACCTTGGATAACGAGAGATCTTGTGAACCTAGTCCAAAGGAAAAGGAAGTATTTGTAAGGTCTGGGAGGCTAAGAAGAGACAGAGGGTAACGTGGACGATCAATGGGGGTTTGAATAAAACTGCCAGGGGTACAGGACACATCTACACCACATGGACAACCCGCAGATTAGCCCTCCAACAAATCTCCAGGAGAGAGACTGCCTGATATCAAGATTGAGGTTGTCAGTATGTATGATGCTGGGACACAGAACAGCAATGGGTGGACACTGTAAATATTTAGTTACATGGAGTTCCATCTGCAGAATAATCCTGAGACAGCAGTGCTAATGCGACAAAACATGAAAATCTGATAAATAATACACACACGCCGCAATCTCTGCTCTTCCCCTAAGCAGGAACATATTTCATTCAGATCATTCTGAATATCCAAAATCCACACTGATACATCACTACAGCAGAGTGAAGTGCAGCACTATCAGAGGGTCAGTGCTGAGGGAGTGCCGCACTGTCAGAGGGTCAGTACTGAGGGAGTGCCGCACTGTCAGAGGGTCAGTACTGAGGGAGTGCCGCACTATCAGAGGGTCAGTGCTGAGGGAGTGCTGCACTGTCAGAGGGTCAGTGCTGAGGGAGTGCCTCACTGTCAGAGGGTCAGTACTGAGGGAGTGCCGCACTGTCAGAGGGTCAGTACTGAGGGAGTGCCGCACTATCAGAGGGTCAGTGCTGAGGGAGTGCTGCACTGTCAGAGGGTCAGTACTGAGGGAGTGCCGCACTGACAGAGGGTCAGTACTGAGGGAGTGCTGCACTGTCAGAGGGTCAGTACTGAGGGAGTGCTGCACTGTCAGAGGGTCAGTACTGAGGGAGTGCTGCACTGTCAGAGGGTCAGTACTGAGGGAGTGCCGCACTGTCAGAGGGTCAGTACTGAGGGAGTGCCGCACTGTCAGAGGGTCAGTACTGAGGGAGTGCTGCACTGTTAAAGGGTCAGTACTGAGAGAGTGCCGCACTGTCAGAGGGTCAGTACTGAGGGAGTGCTGCACTGTCAGAGGGTCAGTACTGAGAGAGTGCCGCACTGTCAGAGGGTCAGTACTGAGGGAGTGCTGCACTGTCAGAGGGTCAGTACTGAGGGAGTGCCGCACTGTCAGAGGGTCAGTACTGAGGGAGTGCTGCACTGTCAGAGGGTCAGTACTGAGGGCGTGTTGCACTGTCAGAGGGTCAGTACTGAGGGAGTGCCGCACGGTCAGAGGGTCAGTACTGAGGGAGTGCTGCACTGTCAGAGGGTCAGTACTGAGGGAGCGCTGCACTGTCAGAGGGTCAGTACTGAGGGAGTGCTGCACTGTCAGAGGGTCAGTACTGAGGGAGTGCCGCACTGTCAGAGGGTCAGTACTGAGGGAGTGCCGCACTGTCAGAGGGTCAGTACTGAGGGAGTGCCGCACTGTCAGAGGGTCAGCACTGAGGGAGTGCTGCACTGTCAGAGGGTCAGTACTGAGGGAGTGCTGCACTGTCAGAGGGTCAGTACTGAGGGAGTGCTGCACTGTCAGAGGGTCAGTACTGAGGGAGCGCTGCACTGTCAGAGGGTCAGTACTGAGGGAGTGCTGCACTGTCAGAGGGTCAGTACTGAGGGAGCGCTGCACTGTCAGAGGGTCAGTACTGAGGGAGTGCTGCACTGTCAGAGGGTCAGTGCTGAGGGAGTGCTGCACTGTCAGAGGGTCAGTACTGAGGGAGTGCTGCACTGTCAGAGGGTCACTACAGAAGGGGTGCTGCACTGTCAGAGGGTCAGTACTGAGGGAGTGCTGCACTGTCAGAGGGTCAGTACTGAGGGAGTGCTGCACTGTCAGAGGGCCAGTACTGAGGGAGTGCTGCACTGTTAGAGGGTCTGTACTGAGGCAGTGCTGCACTGTCAGAGCGTCAGTACTGAGGGAGTGCTGCACTGTCAGAGGGTCAGTACTGAGGGAGTGCTGCACTGTCAGAGGGTCAGTGCTGAGGGAGTGCTGCACTGTCAGAGGGTCAGTACTGAGGGAGTGCTGCACTGTCAGAGGGTCACTACAGAAGGGGTGCTGCACTGTCAGAGGGTCAGTACTGAGGGAGTGCTGCACTGTCAGAGGGTCAGTACTGAGGGAGTGCTGCACTGTCAGAGGGCCAGTACTGAGGGAGTGCTGCACTGTTAGAGGGTCTGTACTGAGGCAGTGCTGCACTGTCAGAGCGTCAGTACTCAGGGAGTGCTGCACTGTCAGAGGGTCAGTTCTGAGGGAGTGCTGCACTGTCAGAGCGTCAGTACTGAGGGAGTGCTGCACTGTCAGAGCGTCAGTACTGAGGAAGTGCCGCACTGTCAGAGGGTCAGTACTGAGGGAGTGCTGCACTGTCAGAGCGTCAGTACTGAGGGAGTGCTGCACTGTCAGAGGGCCAGTACTGAGGGAGTGCTGCACTGTCAGAGGGTCAGTACTGAGGGAGTGCCGCACTGTCAGAGGATCAGTACTGAGGGAGTGCTGCACTGTCAGAGGGTCAGTACTGAGGGAGTGCCGCACTGTCAGGGGGTCAGTACTGAGGGAGTGCCGCACTGTCAGAGGGTCAGTACTGAGGGAGTGCTGCACTGTCAGAGGGTCAGTACTGAGGGAGCGCTGCACTGTCAGAGGGTCAGTACTGAGGGAGCGCTGCACTGTCAGAGGGTCAGTGCTGAGGGAGTGAACATAGAACATAGAAAATACAGCACAGAACAGGCCCTTCGGCCCACGATGTTGTGCCGAACCTTTGTCCTAGATTAATCATAGATTATCATTGAATCTACAGTGCAGAAGGAGGCCATTCGGCCCCCTGAGTCTGCACCAGCTCTTGGAAAGAGCACCCTACCCAAACTCAACACCTCCACCCAACACCAAGGGCAATTTGGACATTAAGGGCAATTTATCATTGGCCAATTCACCTAACCCGCACATCTTTGGACTGTGGGAGGAAACCGGAGCACCCGGAGGAAACCCACGCAGACACGCGGAGAACGTGCAGACTCCGCACAGACAATGACCCAGGCCGAAATCGAACCTGGGACCATGGATCTGTGAAGCAATTGTGCTATCCACAATGCTACCGTGCTGCCCTTAAGAACAAATAAATCTACACTATATCATTTTCCCGTAATCCATGTACCTATCCAACAGCTGCTTGAAGGTCACTAATGTTTCCGACTCAACTACTTCCACAGGCAGTGCATTCCATGCCCCCACTACTCTCTGGGTAAAGAACCTACCTCTGATATCCCTCATATATCTTCCACCTTTCACCTTAAATTTATGTCCCCTTGTAATGGTGTGTTCCACCTGGGGAAAAAGTCTCTGACTGTCTACTCTATCTATTCCCCTGATCATCTTATAAACCTCTATCAAGTCGCCCCTCATCCTTCTCCGCTCTAATGAGAAAAGGCCTAGCACCCTCAACCTTTCCTCGTAAGACCTACTCTCCATTCCAGGCAACATCCTGGTAAATCTTCTTTGCACCTTTTCCAGAGCTTCCACATCCTTCCTAAAATGAGGCGACCAGAACTGTACACAGTACTCCAAATGTGGCCTTACCAAAGTTTTGTACAGCTGCATCATCACCTCACGGCTCTTAAATTCAATCCCTCTGTTAATGAACGCGAGCACACCATAGGCCTTCTTCACAGCTCTATCCACTTGAGTGGCAACTTTCAAAGATGTATGAACATAGACCCCAAGGTCTCTCTGCTCCTCCACAATGCCAAGAACTCTACCGTTAACCCTGTATTCCGCATTCATATTTGTCCTTCCAAAATGGACAACCTCACACTTTTCAGGGTTAAACTCCATCTGCCACTTCTCAGCCCAGCTCTGCATCCTATCTATGTCTCTTTGCAGCCGACAACAGCCCTCCTTACTATCCACAACTCCACCAATCTTCGTATCGTCTGCAAATTTACTGACCCACCCTTCAACTCCCTCATCCAAGTCATTAATGAAAATCACAAACAGCAGAGGACCCAGAACTGATCCCTGCGGTACACCACTGGTAACTGGGATCCAGGCTGAATATTTGCCATCCACCACCACTCTCTGACTTCTATCGGTTAGCCAGTTCGTTATCCAACTGGCCAAATTTCCCACTATCCCATGCCTCCTTACTTTGTGCAGAAGCCTACCATGGGGAACTTTATCAAATGCCTTACTAAAATCCATGTACACTACATCCACTGCTTTACCTTCATCCACATGCTTGGTCACCTCCTCAAAGAATTCAATAAGATTTGTAAGGCAAGACCTACCCCTCACAAATCCGTGCTGACTATCCCTAATCAAGCAGTGTCTTTCCAGATGCTCAGAAATCCTATCCTTCAGTACCCTTTCCATTACTTTGCCTACCACCGAAGTAAGACTAACTGGCCTGTAATTCCCAGGGTTATCCCTAGTTCCTTTTTTGAACAGGGGCACGACATTCGCCACTCTCCAATCCCCTGGTACCACCCCTGTTGACAGTGAGGACGAAAAGATAATTGCCAACGGCTCTGCAATTTCATCTCTTGCTTCCCATAGAATCCTTGGATATATCCCGTCAGGCCCGGGGGACTTGTCTATCCTCAAGTTTTTCAAAATGCCCAACACATCTTCCTTCCTAACAAGTATTTCCTCGAGCTTACCAATCTGTTTCACACTGTCCTCTCCAACAATATCGCCCCTCTCATTTGTAAATACAGAAGAAAAGTACTCATTCAAGACCTCGCCTATCTCTTCAGACTCAATACACAATCTCCCGCTACTGTCCTTGATCGGACCTACCCTCGCTCTAGTCATTCTCATATTTCTCACATATGTGTAAAAGGCCTTGGGGTTTTCCTTGATCCTACCCGCCAAAGATTGTTCATGCCCTCTCTTAGCTCTCCTAATCCCTTTCTTCAGTTCCCTCCTGGCTATCTTGTATCCCTCCAATGCCCTGTCTGAACCTTGTTTCCTCAGCCTTACATAAGTCACCTTTTTCCTCTTAACAAGACATTCAACCTCTCTTGTCAACCATGGTTCCCTCACTCGACCATCTCTTCCCTGCCTGACAGGGACATACATATCAAGGACACGTAGCACCTGTTCCTTGAACAAGTTCCACATTTCACTTGTGTCCTTCCCTGCCAGCCTATGTTCCCAACTTATGCACTTCAATTCTTGTCTGACAACATCGTATTTACCCTTCCCCCAATTGTAAACCTTGCCCTGTTGCACGTACCTATCCCTCTCCATTACTAAAGTGAAAGTCACAGAATTGTGGTCACTATCTCCAAAATGCTCCCCCACTAACAAATCTATCACTTGCCCTGGTTCATTACCCAGTACTAAATCCAATATTGCCCCTCCTCTGGTTGGACAATCTACATACTGTGTTAGAAAAGCTTCCTGGACACACTGCACAAACACCACCCCATCCAAACTATTTGATCTAAAGAGTTTCCACTCAATATTTGGGAAGTTAAAGTCGCCCATGACTACTACCCTATGACTTCTGCACCTTTCCAAAATCTGTTTCCCAATCTGTTCCTCCACATCTCTGCTACTATTGGGGGGCCTATAGAAAACTCCTAACAAGGTGACTGCTCCTTTCCTATTTCTGACTTCAACCCATACTACCTCAATAGGCTGATACTCCTCGAACTGCCTTTCTGCAGCTGTTATACTATCTCTAATTAATAATGCCACCCCCCCACCTCTTTTACCACCCTCCCTAATCTTATTGAAACATCTATAACCAGGGACCTCCAACAACCATTTCTGCCCCTCTTCTATCCAAGTTTCCGTGATGGCCACCACATCGTAGTCCCAAGTACCGATCCATGCCTTAAGTTCACCCACCTTATTCCTGATGCTTCTTGCGTTGAAGTATACACACTTCAACCCATCTCCGTGCCTGCAAATACTTTCCTTTGTCAGTGTTCCCTTCCCCACTGCCTCATTACATGCTTTGGCGTCCTGAATATCGGCTACCTTAGTTGCTGGACTACAAATCCGGTTCCCATTCCCCTGCCAAATTAGTTTAAACCCTCCCGAAGAGTACTAGCAAACCTCCCTCCCAGGATATTGGTGCCCCTCTGGTTCAGATGCAACCCGTCCTGCTTGTACAGGTCCCACCTTCCCCAGAATGCGCTCCAATTATCCAAATACCTGAAGCCCTCCCTCCTACACCATTCCTGCAGCCACGTGTTCAACTGCACTCTCTCCCTATTCCTAGCCTCGCTATCACGTGGCACCGGCAACAAACCAGAGATGACAACTCTGTCTGTCCTGGCTTTCAACTTCCAGCCTAACTCCCTAAACTTGTTTATTACCTCCACACCCCTTTTCCTACCTATGTCGTTGGTACCAATGTGCACCACGACTTCTGGCTGCTCCCCCTCCCCCTTAAGGATCCTGAAGACACGATCCGAGACATCCCTGGCCCTGGCACCCGGGAGGCAACATACCTTCCGGGAGTCTCGCTCGCGACCACAGAATCTCCTATCTATTCCCCTAACCATTGAATCTCCTACAACTATTGCTTTTCTATTCTCCCCCCTTCCCTTCTGAGCCCCAGAGCCAGACTCAGTGCCAGAGACCTGGCCGCTAGGGCCTTCCCCCGGTAGGTCATCCCCCCCAACAGCATCCAAAACGGTATACTTGTTTTGAAGGGGAACGGCCACGAGGGATCCCTGCACTGTCTGCCTGTTTGTTTTTTTCCCCCTGACTGTAACCCAGCTATTCTTGTCCTGTACCTTGGGTGTGGTTACCTCCCTGTAACTCTTCTCAATCACCCCTGCACTGTCAGAGGGTCAGTGCTGAGGGAGTGCTGCACTGTCAGAGGGTCAGTACTGAGGGAGTGCTGCACTGTCAGAGGGTCACTACAGAAGGGGTGCTGCACTGTCAGAGGGTCAGTACTGAGGGAGTGCTGCACTGTCAGAGGGTCAGTACTGAGGGAGTGCTGCACTGTCAGAGGGCCAGTACTGAGGGAGTGCTGCACTGTTAGAGGGTCTGTACTGAGGGAGTGCTGCACTGTCAGAGCGTCAGTACTGAGGGATTGCTGCACTGTCAGAGGGTCAGTACTGAGGGAGTGCTGCACTGTCAGAGCCTCAGTACTGAGGGAGTGCTGCACTGTCAGAGCGTCAGTACTGAGGGTGTCCTGCACTGTCAGAGGGTCAGTACTGAGGGAGTGCCGCACTGTCAGAGGGTCAGTACTGAGGGAGTGCTGCACTGTCAGAGGGTCAGTACTGAGGGAGTGCTGCACTGTCAGAGCCTCAGTACTGAGGGAGTGCCACATTGTCGGAGTTGCAATCTTCCAAATGAGTGATTAACCTATCTAACCTTTCAGCTGGTACTGCATGATCCCATGGCTCCATCTGAACAAAAAGTGGATTTTTCCTGATGTCCTGACCAATATTTAACAAAATGCCCATTGATGATCTAGTCATTTCCATAGTGACCACAGCTGGAAAATTCTTAGTTGCCTGTAACGTGCTTTGGGATCCTGAGGTCAAGACCGACTTTCCATCAATGAAAGTGGTTTGTTCTAATGCACATGTAAACCGTGTAGTTTTTCCATCTGAGTTCCTGGAGCTCGAGCATGGCCCTGCACCTCACATTCTCAGGGCGGGTGTGGGGGGGCGCGGGCGGGGAATGTGCTGTGGTAATGCTGAGCTGCCGGTCTCTTTGGGGAGAAGCGTTAGCCACAATATGGATGATGTTAACTCACTCACCTCACCCCTGCCAATAAATTCCCAACACCATTAAACTTGGACTGCTCTACTCGAGGAGACAGAGAATTATATTTGAGGATGTCGACATATTTTTAAAGTTCAGTCTCTCTGTCTGGATCGTTTGCAATGACAGTGCCTCAAATCCACTGGAGAATGATAAGTTGTTGAGTTACACAGTAACCAGCTTTATCGGCCACCGAGCTGACTGGATACATGGCCATCTGACCTTGTCCGCAGTTCATTAGTGGCTAATGGTTAAACTGTAACTGGCACATACTCCGACCAAGGGTTATGTACATAAAGGTCTTTCTGCAGAGTAAATATGTGTGTGTGTGCCTGTGTGTGCACATATCTGTACATGTGTGTGTGTCTGCCTGTGTATGCACATATCTGTACATCTGTGTGTGTGCCTGTCTGCTTCTGTGTGTGCCTGTGTGTGCATCCGTCTGTGTGTGCTTGTGTGAGCACATGTCTGTGCATGTGTGTGTGTGTCTGCCTAGGTCTGTCTGTGTGACTATGTGTGTATCTATCTGCGTGTGTATCTGGGTGTGTTAGTGTGCATGTCTGTGTATGTGTGTGTGTCTCTGTACGTGTGTGTGCGTGCGCGTGTCTATCTGTGCATGTCTGTGTGTCTGTTTGAGCGTGTCGATGTTCATGTGTCTATTTGTGTATGTATGTCTATCTTGTGTCTGTGTACATGTCTATCTGTGTGTTTGTCTGTGCATGTCTGTGTGTGTCTATCTGTGTGTGTGTATCTATCTGTGTGTGTATCTATCTGTGTGTGTGTGTGTGTGTCTATCTGTGTGTGTGTCTATCTGTGTGTGTGTCTATCTATCTGTGTGTGTGTCTATCTGTCTGTGTGTCTATCTATCTGTGTCTGTGTCTATCTGTGTCTGTGTGTGTGGGTATCTATCAGTGTGTGTCTATCTGTGTGTGTCTATCTATCTATCTGTGTCTGTGTCTATCTGTGTTTCTGTGTGTGCGTGTCTATCTGTGTGTGTGTGTCTGTGCGTGTCTATATGTGTGTGTGTCTGTGTGTGTCTTTCTGTGTGTGTGTGTCTGTACGTGTCTATCAGTGTGTGTGTGCATATCTATCTGTGTGGATGTCTATCTGTGTCTGTGTGTGTGCGTGTCTAAATGCTTATGTGTGTCTGTGACTATCTGTGTGTGTCCGTCTGTGTGTCTATCTATATGTGTGTTTATCTGTGTGTGTGTGGGGGGAAGGAGCGAGATGGTGGGAAGAGAGAGATGGAGGGGAGGAGGGAGATAGAGTGGAGGGGGAGATGAAGAGGGAGAGGGATATGGAGGGTAAGAGGAAGATGGAGGGGAGGGAGTTGGAGGGGAGGGAGATGGAGGGGAGGGAGATGGAGGGGAGGGAGATTGAGGGGAGGGAGATGGAGGGGAGGGAGATGGAGGGGAGGGAGATGGAGGGGAGGGAGATGGAGGGGAGGAGGGAGATGGAGGGCAGAGGGAGATGGAGGGGAGGGAGATGGAGGGGAGGGAGATGGAGGGGAGGAGGGAGATGGAGGAGAGGGAGATGGAGGGGGAGGGTGATGGGGGAGGGTGATGGAGGGGGGAAGGGAGATGGAGGGGTGGAGGGGAGGATGGAGATGGAGGGGAGCGAGATGGAGGGGGGAGATGGAGAGGAGACAGATGGAGGGGAGGGAGATGGAAGGGGGGATGGAGGGGAGGGAGATGGAAGGGGGATGGAGGGGAGGGAGATGGAGGGGAGGGAGATGGAGGGGAGGGAGATGGAGGGGAGGAGGGAGATGGAGGGGAGGAGGGAGATGGAGGGGAGGAGGGAGATGGAGGGGAGGGGGGAGATGGAGAGGAGGGAGATGGAGGGAGGAGGGAGATGGCGGGGAGGAGGGAGATGGCGGGGAGGGAGATGGAGGGGAGGAGGGAGATGGAGGGGAGGAGGGAGATGGAGGGGAGGAGGGAGATGGAGAGGAGGAGGGAGATGGAGGGGAGGAGGGAGATGGAGGGGAGGAGGGAGATGGAGGGGAGGAGGGAGATGGAGATGGAGGGAAGGGATATGGAGGGGAGGAGGGAGATGGAGGGGAGGGAGATGGAGGGGAGGGAGATGGAGGGGAGGAGGGAGATGGAGGGGAGGAGGGAGATGGAGGGGGGAAGGAGATGGAGGGGGGAGATGGAGGGGAGGGAGATGGAGAGGAGGGAGATGGAGGGAGGAGGGAGATGGAGGGAGGAGGGAGATGGAGGGAGGAGGGAGATGCAGGGGAGGGAGATGCAGGGGAGGGAGATGGAGGGGAGGGAGATGGAGGGGAGGGAGATGGAGGGGAGGAGGGAGATGGAGGGCGGAGGGAGATGGAGGGGAGGGAGATGGAGGGGAGGGAGATGGAGGGAGGAGGGAGATGGAGGAGAGGGAGATGGAGGGGAGGGAGATGGAGGGGGAGGGTGATGGGGGGAGGGTGATGGAGGGGGGAAGGGAGATGGAGGGGCGGAGGGGAGATGGAGATGGAGGGGAGGGAGATGGAGGGGAGGAGGGAAATGGAGGGGGGAGATGGAGAGGAGACAGATGGAGGGGAGGGAGATGGAAGGGGGGATGGAGGGGAGGGAGATGGAGGGGGGGATGGAGGGGAGGGAGATGGAGGGGAGGGAGATGGAGGGGAGGAGGGAGATGGAGGGAGGGGGGGGGGGAGAGGGGGGGGGAGAGGGAGGGAGGGGAGGAGGAGGGAGGGGGAGGAGGGAGGGGAGGAGGGAGATGGAGGGGAGGAGGGAGATGGAGGGGAGGAGGAGATGGAGGGGGGAGATGGAGAGGAGGGAGATGGAGGGGAGGAGGGAGATGGCGGGAGGGAGATGGAGGGGAGGAGGGAGATGGAGGGGAGGAGGAGATGGAGGGGAGGAGGGAGATGGAGGGGAGGAGGGAGATGGAGGGGAGGAGGGAGATGGAGAGGAGGAGGGAGATGGAGGGGAGGAGGGAGATGGAGGGGAGGAGGGAGATGGAGATGGGGGAAGGGAGATGGAGGGAAGGGAGATGGAGGGGAGGAGGGAGATGGAGGGGAGGGAGATGGAGGGGAGGAGGGAGATGGAGGGGAGGAGAAAGATGGAGGGGAGGAGGGAGATGGAGGGGGGAGATGGAGGGGAGGGAGATGGAGAGGAGGGAGATGGAGGGAGGAGGGAGATGGAGGGAGGAGGGAGATGGAGAGGGAGATGGAGGGAGGAGGGAGATGGAGGGAGGAGGGAGATGCAGGGGAGGGAGAAGGAGGGGAGGGAGATGGAGGGGAGGGAGATGGAGGGGAGGGAGATGGAGGGGAGGGAGATGGAGGGGAGGGAGATGGAGGGGAGGGAGAAGGAGGGGGGAGATGGAGGGGAGGGAGAAGGAGGGGGGAGATGGAGGGGAGGGAGAAGGAGGGGGGAGATGGAGGGAGGAGGGAGATGGAGAGAGGAGGGAGATGGAAGATGGAGGGTGGGAGGGGGAGGAGGGAGATGGAGGGGAGGGAGATGGAGGGGATGGTGATGGGGGGAGGGTGATGGAGGGGTGGAGGGGAGGTGGAGGGAGGAGGGAGGGAGATGGAGGGGAGGAGGGAGATGGAGGGGAGGAGGGAGATGGAGATGGAGGGGGGGAGATGGAGGGGAGGGAGATGGAGGAGGGGGAGGGTGATGGAGGGGGAGGGTGATGGAGGGGGAGGGAGATGAAGGGGTGGAGGGGAGGAGGGAGATGGAGGGGAGGAGGGAGATGGAGGGGAGGAGGAAGATGGAGGGGGAGGGAGATGGAGGGGAAGATGGAGAGGAGAGAGATGGAGGGGAGGGAGATGGAAGGGGGGATGGAGTGGAGGGAGATGGAGGGGAGGGAGATGGAGGGGAGGGGAGATGGAGGGGAGGGAGATGGAGGGGAGGGAGATGGAGGGGAGGAGGGAGATGGAGGGGAGGAGGGAGATGGAGGGGAGGAGGGAGATGGAGGGAGGAGGGAGATGGAGGGGAGGAGGGAGATGGAGGGGAGGGAGATGGAGGGGAGGAGGGAGATGGAGGGAAGGGAGATGGAGGGGAGGGAGATGGAGGGGAGGGAGATGGAGGGGAGGAGGGAGATGGAGGGAGAGGGGAGATGGAGGGGAGGAGGGAGATGGAGGGGAGGAGGGAGATGGAGGGGAGGGAGATGGAGGGGAGGGAGATGGAGGGGAGGGAGATGGAGGGGAGGAGGGAGATGGAGGGGGGAGGGAGATGGAGGGGGAGATGGAGGGGAGGGAGATGGAGAGGAGGGAGATGGAGGGAGGAGGGAGATGGAGGGAGGAGGGAGATGGAGAAGGAGATGGGGAGGAGGGAGATGGAGGGGAGGAGGGAGATGGAGGGGAGGAGGGAGATGGAGGGGAGGAGGTAGATGGAGGGGAGGGAGATGGAGGGCAGAAGGGAGAAGGAGGGGAGGGAGATGGAGGGGAGGAGGGAGATGGAGGGAGGATGGAGATGGAGAGAGGAGGGAGATGGAGGGAGGAGGGAGATGGAGGGTGGGAGATGGAGGGGAGGTAGATGGAGGGGAGGGAGATGGAGGGAGGAGGGAGATGGAGGGGAGGGAGATGGAGGGGGAGATGGAGGGAGGAGGAGATGGAGGGGGAGGGAGATGGAGGGGGGAGGGGGAGGGAGATGGAGGGGGAGGGAGATGGAGGGGGGAGGGAGATGGAGGGGGGAGGGAGATGGAGGGGGTGGGAGATGTAGGGGGGAGTGAGATGGAGGGGAGGGAGATGGAGGGAGGGAGTTGGAGGGGGAGGGAGATGGAGGGGGGAGGGAGTTGGAGGGGGGAGGGAGATGGAGGGGAGGGAGATGGAGGGGAGGGAGATGGAGGGGAGGGAGATGGAGGGGAGGAGGGAGATGGAGGGGAGGGGGATGGAGGGGGGAGATGGAGAGAGGGGGGAGATGGAGAGAGGGGGGAGATGGATGGAGGGGGGAGATGGAGGGAGGGGGAGATGGAGGGAGGGGGGAGATGGAGGGAGGGGGGAGATGGAGGGAGGGGGGAGATAGAGGGAGGAGGGAGATGGCGGGGGAGGGAGGGGGGGGAGATGGAGGGGGAGGGAGATGGAGGGGAGGGAGATGGAGGGAGGAGGGAGATGGAGGGGGAGGGAGTGGAGATGGAGGGAGGGAGGGGGAGATGGAGGGGAGGGAGATGGAGGGGGAGGGTGATGGGGGGAGGGTTGATGGAGGGGGGAGGGAGATGAAGGGGTGGAGGGGAGGAGGGGAGATGGAGGGGAGGAGGGAGATGGAGGGGAGGAGGGAGATGGAGGGGGGGAGAGAGATGGAGGGGGGAGGGAGATGGAGGGGGGAGGGAGAGGAGAGAGATGGAGGGGAGGGAGATGGAAGGGGGATGGATGGGAGGGAGATGGAGGGGAGGGAGATGGAGGGGAGGGAGATGGAGGGAGGGAGATGGAGGGGAGGAGGGAGATGGAGGGAGGAGGGAGATGGAGGGGAGGAGGGAGATGGAGGGAGGAGGGAGATGGAGGGGAGGAGGGAGATGGAGGGAGGAGGGAGATGGAGGGGAGGAGGGAGATGGAGGGGAGGGAAGATGGAGGGGAGGAGGGAGATGGAGGGGAGGGAGATGAGGGAGGGAGATGGAGGGGAGGGAGATGGAGGGAGGAGGGAGATGGAGGGGGGAGATGGAGGGAGGGAGATGGAGGGGAGGGAGATGGAGGGGGTGGGTGATGGGGGGGAGGGTGATGGGGGGAGGGTGATGGAGGGGGGAGGGAGATGAAGGGGTGGAGGGGAGGGGGAGATGGAGGGGAGGAGGGAGATGGAGGGGGGAGAGAGATGGAGGGGGGAGGGAGATGGAGGGGGGGAGGGAGAGGAGAGAGATGGAGGGGAGGGAGATGGAAGGGGGGATGGAGGGGAGGGAGATGGAGGGGAGGGAGATGGAGGGGAGGGAGATGGAGGAGAGGGAGATGGAGGGGAGGGAGATGGAGGGGAGGGAGATGGAGGGGAGGGAGATGGAGGGGAGGAGGGAGATGGTGGGGAGGAGGGAGATGGAGGGAGGAGGGAGATGGAGGGGAGGAGGGAGATGGAGGGGAGGAGGGAGATGGAGGGGAGGGAAGATGGAGGGGAGGAGGGAGATGGAGGGGGAGGGAGATGGAGGGGAGGGAGATGGAGGGGAGGGAGATGGAGGGGAGGAGGGAGATGGAGGGGGGAGATGGAGAGGAGATGGGGAGGAGGGAGATGGAGGGGAGGAGGGAGATGGAGGGGAGGAGGGAGATGGAGGGGAGGAGGTAGATGGAGGGGAGGGAGATGGAGGGGAGGGAGATGGAGGGGAGAAGGGAGAAGGAGGGGAGGGAGATGGAGGGGAGGAGGAGATGGAGGGAGGAGGGAGATGGAGGAAGGAGGAGATGGAGGGTGGGAGATGGAGGGGAGGTAGATGGGGGGAGGTAGATGGAGGGAGGAGGGAGATGGAGGGAGGGTGATGGAGGGTGGGGAGATGGGGTGAGGGAGATGGAGGGGAGGGAGATGGAGGGGGAGATGGAGGGAGGAGGGAGATGGAGGGGGAGGGAGATGGAGAGGGGAGGGGGAGGAGATGGAGGGGGGAGGGAGATGGAGGGGGGAGGGAGATGGAGGGGAGGGAGATGGAGGGAGGGAGTTGGAGGGGGAGGGAGATGGAGGGGGGAGGGAGATGGAGGGAAGGGAGATGGAGTGGAGGGGGATGGAGGGGAGAGATGGAGGGATGGGAGATGGAGGGATGGGGGAGATGGAGGGAGGGGGAGATGGATGGAGGGGGGAGATGGAGGGAGGGGGAGATGGAGGGAGGAGGAGATGGGGGGGGAGGGGATGGAGGGGGAGGGAGATGGAGGGGGAGGGAGATGGGGGAGGAGGGAGTGGAGGGAGGAGGGAGATTGAGGGTGGAGGGAGATGAAGGGGGAGGGAGATGAAGGGGGGAGGGAGATGGAGGGAGGAGGGAGATGGAGGGGAGGGAGATGGAGGGGGAGGGAGATGGAGGGGGAGGGAGATGGAGGGGGGAGGGAGATGGAGGGGGGAGGGAGATGGAGGCGGGAGGGAGATGGAGGGGGAGGAGATGGAGGGGATGGGGAGGGAGATGGAGGTGGGAGGGAGATGGAGGGGGAGGGGGATGGAGGGGGGGAGATGGAGGGAGATGGAGGGGGAGGGAGATGGAGGGGGAGGGAGATGGAGGGGGAGGGAGATGGAGGGGGAGGAGATGGAGGGGAGGGAGATGGAGGGGGAGGGAGTTGGAGGGGGAGGGAGATGGAGGTGGAGGGGAGATGGAGGGTGGAGGGAGATGGAGGAGGGGGATTGAGGGAGGAGGGAGATGAAGGGGGGAGATGGAGGAGGAGGAGTGGAGATGGAGGGGGGAGGGAGATGGAGGGGGGAGGGAGATGGAGGGGAGGGACATGGAGGGGGAGGGAGATGGAGGGGGAGGGAGTTGGAGGGGGAGGGGATGGAGGGAGGGGGAGATGGAGGGGGAGGCAGATGGAGGGGGAGGGAGATGGAGGCGGGAGGGAGATGGAGGGGGATGGAGGGGGAGGGGGATGGAGGGGGGAGGGGATGGAGGGGGAGGGAGATGGAGGGGGAGGGGGAGGGAGGGGGAGGGGGAGGGAGATGGAGGGGAGGGGGATGGAGGGAGGGGGGAGATGGAGATGGAGGGAGGGGAGATGGAGGCGGGAGGGAGATGGAGGGGAGGGAGATGGAGTGGGAGGGAGATGGAGGGGGAGGGAGATGGAGGGGGAGGGAGATGGAGGGGAGGGAGATGGAGGGGAGGGAGATGGAGGGGGAGGGAGATGGAGGCGGGAGGGAGATGGAGGGGATGGAGGGGGAGGGAGATGGAGGGGGGAGGGAGATGGAGGGGGAGGAGATGGAGGGGGGAGGAGATGGAGGGGGGAGGGAGATGGAGGGGGGAGGAGATGGAGGGGGGAGGGAGATGGAGGCGGGAGGGAGATGGAGGGGGAGGGAGATGGAGGGGGGAGGGAGATGGAGGGGAGGGAGATGGAGGGGGAGGGAGATGGAGGGGGATGGAGGAGATGGAGATGGACGGGAGGGAGATGGAGGGAGGAGGGAGATGGAGGGGGAGGGAGATGGAGGGGGAGGGAGATGGAGGGGAGGGAGATGGAGGGGGAGGGAGATGGAGGGGGAGGGAGATGGAGGGGAGGAGATGGAGGGAGGAGGGAGGGAGGAGGGAGATGGAGGGGCGAGGGGGATGGGGGGGGGAACGTTTCGAATCCGTTGAGCATTGTGTTAGTGGGCTGAATGTGGGTCTGATGGGGAATTTGCACAGACACTGAAACCAGGAGTTGGTGATACATTTCCAGTCTTTGGTTAAGTTGAGTTCGATCCTCCTGCTTGGACTGAACTTTGTATCGCTCCCCCGCCCAAAGTGTATTCTTCCTGTTCCTCATCAGTGTCGCAGGAACAGCTAAAGGCAGCCAAGAAAACCAATCTGACCTCTTGTCTCCGAGCTCGTGTTCCTAATCCAGGGGCGGCATTGGGGAGTCCGGGGGGGCTCTACCTGGCAGGTCGGGTCCGCTGCAGCCGGCGCCATGTTGCATGTGCGGCCAATGTCCCAGTCATTCTCCGGCCGTTCTTGCCGTGGGAGCCTCCAAATGAGATATTCTATCATGAGGTGGATCAGAGCCAGGGTCTGACCCCTCCACACACTCCAGGAACAGGACAGAGAATCGGAACCCAAACTGCCCCCTCCCTAATCGCACTGCTGCAGCCCCAGCATCTCCCGGAGCAGATCAGCCAGCGCCAACACTGGCCTGACATTCTCTACCCTCTGGAACTTAGTGCCTCACTGTGTATACTGCTGATGCAGCAACATCTACTTGCATTTGTCTAGCGCCTTTAATGTAGTAACATGTTCCCAGGGGTTTTTCAGGAGTGACTATCGAGCCACATCAGCAGAGATGATCAAACACTTGGTCAAGCAGGTGAGATTTAAATCGAGGGAATGAAGGAAACGCGAGTGGTGGACAGGCTCAGGGTGAGAATTGCGGGGCTGCCAGGCTGGAGCTGGAGGCAGCTGGTGGTCGGCGAGAGCTCGGTGTGAGGAGCTGGAGCAAGTTACACCAGGGAAGTTTGAGACCGATCTTCAATTCAGAGAACTGCACCAATAGGTGGAGGCTTTGCTTTGAAAAGGGGTGCCGAACACTGCTGTGGTGCTTCAAGGGTTAACATCCGGCCCCTCATCCAGAAGGAATCCTTGTAATGTAAACCTTCTGTGTGACTCCTGCGGATATTGGGACGAGATCGTGCATCCTTTATGCTGACAGCAGCCGGGCAGTCTGATAGTTACAAACCCACATTGACACTGAAATCTGGCACAGTTCTAACCAAACGCCAGGCACAGAGGGCTATTGGTTGAGGTTAATTGTTTAAACTGGTTAGAAATACTTACTGCCCTGTTTGCTTCCAGATTCCTCTTCTCACACAACCTGCTGATAATCTTTCAGCGGAATTTAAAATCTCTACTTGGGATGCATTTTGCTGAAAGTGCTATATAAATCCAAGTTGTTGTAGTATCCCAAAAAGTCAGTGGCAGAGAATGTTACATTCTAACCCAGCTCTGCATATCGAAAAGAATGGAACTCTGTCATTACCGATCTCTGCTAAACCTGCAACATCGCAGAGAGCGGGAGTGACGGGCCACCCATCTCCCGAAACCTCTCAGGAGCAGGAAGGTAGTGAAGGTGTTGGAGGATACCTCTCTTGTACATGTAGCCCTCCCCCCGGCATCATTGTCCTTCCCCAAGACACTCGCAGCCCCCCCACCCTCCGGCTCTCACATTAATCTGGGCCAAACTCCACCAATGGTAACAGTAAAGATGATTGGCTCAGGCGTTGGGTGGAGCGGGAGCATTTGGCATTGCGGACTTCCGAAGGAGAGAAGATTCAGCACAGCCAGCAGAAGGAGGCCATTCGGCCCATCGAGTATGCACCAACCCTTGGAAAGAGCACCCTATCCCCAGGGCCCTATAACTCCACATAACCTTTTGGACATCAAGGAACAATTGTTCATGGCCAATCCACCTAACCTGCACATGTTTGGTCTGTGGGAGGAAACCGGAGAAAACACACGCAGACACGGGGAGGATGTGCAGACTCCGCACTGTCACCCGAGGCCAGAATTGAACCCGGGTCCCTGCCGCTGTGAGGCAGCAGTGCTAACCACTGTGTCACCGTGCTGCCCTGCGCTGTGAGGCAGCAGTGCTAATCACTGTGTCACTGTGCGGCCCTGCGCTGTGAGGCAGCAGTGCTAATCACTGTGTCACCGTGCGGCCCTGGCACTGTGAGGCAGCAGTGCTAATCACTGTGTCACCGTGCGGCCCAGCGCTGTGAGGCAGCAGTGCTAATCACTGTGTCACCGTGCGGCCCTGCGCTGTGAGGCAGCAGTGCTAATCACTGTGTCACCGTGCGGCCCTGCGCTGTGAGGCAGCAGTGCTAATCACTGTGTCACTGTGCGGCCCTGCGCTGTGAGGCAGCAGTGCTAATCACTGTGTCACCGTGCGGCCCTGCGCTGTGAGGCAGCAGTGCTAATCACTGTGTCACCGTGCGGCCCTGCGCTGTGAGGCAGCAGTGCTAATCACTGTGTCACCGTGCGGCCCTGCGCTGTGAGGCAGCAGTGCTAATCACTGTGTCACCGTGCGGCCCAGCGCTGTGAGGCAGCAGTGCTAATCACTGTGTCACCGTGCGGCTCTGCGCTGTGAGGCAGCAGTGCTAATCACTGTGTCACCGTGCGGCCCTGCGCTGTGAGGCAGCAGTGCTAATCACTGTGTCACCGTGCGGCCCTGCGCTGTGAGGCAGCAGTGCTAATCACTGTGTCACCGTGACACCCTGCGCTGTGAGGCAGCAGTGCTAATCACTGTGTCACCGTGCGGCCCTGCGCTGTGAGGCAGCAATGCTAATCACTGTGTCACCGTGCGGCCCTGGCGCTGTGAGGCAGCAGTGCTAATCACTGTGTCACCGTGCGGCCCTGCGCTGTGAGGCAGCAGTGCTAATCACTGTGTCACCGTGCGGCCCTGCGCTGTGAGGCAGCAGTGCTAATCACTGTGTCACCGTGCTGCCCTGCGCTGTGAGGCAGCAGTGCTAATCACTGTGTGGCCCTGCGCTGTGAGGCAGCAGTGCTAATCACTGTGTCACTGTGCGGCCCTGCGCTGTGAGGCAGCAGTGCTAATCACTGTGTCACCGTGCGGCCCTGCGCTGTGTGGCAGCAGTGCTAATCACTGTGTCACCGTGCGGCCCTGCGCTGTGAGGCAGCAGTGCTAACCACTGTGTTATCGTGCTGCCCTGGCGCTGTGAGGCAGCAGTGCTAATCACTGTGTCACTGTGCGGCCCTGCGCTGTGAGGCAGCAGTGCTAGCCACTGTGCTATCGTGCTGCCCTGGCACTGTGAGGCAGCAGTGCTAACCACTGTGTCACCGTGCGGCCCTGCGCTGTGAGGCAGCAGTGCTAATCACTGTGTCACCGTGCGGCCCTGCGCTGTGAGGCAGCAGTGCTAATCACTGTGTCACCGTGCGGCCCTGCGCTGTGAGGCAGCAGTGCTAATCACTGTGTCACCGTGCGGCCCTGCGCTGTGAGGCAGCAGTGCTAATCACTGTGTCACCGTGTGGCCCTGGCACTGTGAGGCAGCAGTGCTAATCACTGTGTCACCGTGCGGCCCTGACACTGTGAGGCAGCAGTGCTGATCACTGTGTCACCATGCGGCCCTGGCACTGTGAGGCAGCAGTGCTAGCCACTGTGTTATCGTGCTGCCCTGGCACTGTGAGGCAGCAGTGCTAACCACTGTGTCACCGTGCGGCCCTGGCGCTGTGAGGCAGCAGTGCTAATCACTGTGTCACCGTGCGGCCCTGCGCTGTGAGGCAGCAGTGCTAATCACTGTGTCACCGTGCGGCGCTGCGCTGTGAGGCAGCAGTGCTAACTACTGTGTCACCGTGCGGCCCTGCGCTGTGAGGCAGCAGTGCTAATCACTGTGTCACCGTGCGGCCCTGCGCTGTGAGGCAGCAGTGCTAATCACTGTCACCGTGCGGCCCTGCGCTGTGAGGCAGCAGTGCTAACCACTGTGTCACCGTGCGGCCCTGCGCTGTGAGGCAGCAGTGCTAATCACTGTGTCACCGTGCGGCCCTGCGCTGTGAGGCAGCAGTGCTAATCACTGTGTCACCGTGCGGCCCTGCGCTGTGAGGCAGCAGTGCTAATCACTGTGTCACTGTGCGGCCCTGCGCTGTGAGGCAGCAGTGCTAATCACTGTGTCACCGTGCGGCCCTGCGCTGTGGGGCAGCAGTGCTAATCACTGTGTCACCGTGCGGCCCTGCGTTGTGAGGCAGCAGTGCTAATCACTGTGTCACCGTGCGGCCCTGCGCTGTGAGGCAGCAGTGCTAACCACTGTGTCACCGTGCGGCCCTGCGCTGTGAGGCAGCAGTGCTAACCACTGTGTCACCGTGCGGCCCTGCGCTGTGAGGCAGCAGTGCTAATCATTGTGTCACCGTGCGGCCCTGCGCTGTGAGGCAGCAGTGCTAATCACTGTGTCACCGTGCGGCCCTGCGCTGTGAGGCAGCAGTGCTAATCACTGTGTCACCGTGCGGCCCTGGCACTGTGAGGCAGCAGTGCTAATCACTGTGTCACCGTGCGGCCCAGCGCTGTGAGGCAGCAGTGCTAATCACTGTGTCACCGTGCGGCCCTGCGCTGTGAGGCAGCAGTGCTAATCACTGTGTCACCGGGCGGCCCTGCGCTGTGAGGCAGCAGTGCTAAACACTGTGTCACCGTGCGGCCCTGCGCTGTGAGGCAGCAGTGCTAATCACTGTGTCACCGTGCGGCCCAGCGCTGTGAGGCAGCAGTGCTAGCCACTGTGTCACCGTGCGGCCCTGCGCTGTGAGGCAGCAGTGCTAATCACTGTGTGGCCCTGCGCTGTGAGGCAGCAGTGCTAATCACTGTGTCACCGTGCTGCCCTGCGCTGTGAGGCAGCAGTGCTAATCACTGTGTCACTGTGCGGCCCTGCGCTGTGAGGCAGCAGTGCTAGCCACTGTGTTATCGTGCGGCCCTGCGCTGTGAGGCAGCAGTGCTAATCACTGTGTCACTGTGCGGCCCTGCGCTGTGAGGCAGCAGTGCTAGCCACTGTTATCGTGCGGCCCTGGCACTGTGAGGCAGCAGTGCTAATGACTGTGTCACCGTGCTGCCCTGGCACTGTGAGGCAGCAGTGCTAGCCACTGTGTCACCGTGCGGCCCTGCGCTGTGAGGCAGCAGTGCTAATCACTGTGTCACTGTGCGGCCCTGCGCTGTGAGGCAGCAGTGCTAGCCACTGTGTTATCGTGCGGCCCTGCGCTGTGAGGCAGCAGTGCTAATCACTGTGTCACTGTGCGGCCCTGCGCTGTGAGGCAGCAGTGCTAGCCACTGTGTTATCGTGCGGTCCTGGCACTGTGAGGCAGCAGTGCTAACCACTGTGCCACCCTGGCACTGTGAGGCAGCAGTGCTAGCCACTGTGTTATCGTGCGGCCCTGCGCTGTGAGGCAGCAGTGCTAATCACTGTGTTATCGTGCGGCCCACAAGCGATGCCCACATCCCTTGAATGAATTTTGAAAGAACCTGTCTATGGGGCGGGAT